>NC_069505.1:376101339-376213839 GCF_027579735.1 Bombina bombina
CCTTGAGACCCTTACGGGTGATTAGCCGCGCTTTACAAGTACCCCATACATACATACATACAAATTGGTCTGCACGGCTGTCGTCCCAGAAGGAAGCCTCTTCTAAAGATAATGCACAAGAAAGCCGGGAAACAGTTTGCTGAAGACAAGCAGACTAAGGACATGGATTACTGAAACCATGTCCTGTGGTTCGATGAGACTAAGATAAACTTATTTACTTCAGATGGTGTCAAGCGTGTGTGGCGGCAAACAGGTGAGGAGTACAAAGACAAGTGTGTCTTGCCTACAGTCAAGCATGATGGTGGGAGTGTTATGGTCTGGGCCTGCATGAGTGCTGCTGGCACTGGGGAGCTACAGTTCATTGAGAGAACCATGAATGCCAACATGTATTGTGACATACTGAAGCAGAGCATGATCCCCTTCCTTCGGAGACTGGGCCGCAGGGCAGTATTCCAACATGATAACGACCCCAAACACCTCCAAGATGACCACTGCCTTGCTAAAGAAGCTGAGGGTAAAGGTGATGGACTGGTCAAGCATGTCTACAGACCTAAACCGTATTGACTATCTGTGGGGCATCCTCAAAGGGAAGGTGGGGGAGCCCAAGGTCTCTAACATCCACCAGCTCCATGTCGTTATGGAGGAGTAGACAAATGGTATCCACAGCACCAATTAGGTAAAATAAAATACCTTTATGTTCACATTACATGCAAAGTTTCAGCCTTCACAGCCTTAATCATGCATACCATACTTTTGTGGACTGTTATGGAGGAGAGGACTCCAGTGGCAACCTGTGAAGCGCTGTTGAACGCTATGCCCAATATTCTATATACATATTTTTGCTGTTGGTAATATTAATTTTTATTTCCCATTTATTTGCCCAGTCCTCCAGCTTTTTCATATCACTGTTCATTTGATCAACCCCCTCCTGGATCAGCAAACCCTCCCCTGAAGCCCACTTCCAATATCACTGATAAACATATAAAACAAAACAGGCCCATTAGGGAACACCACTAGTAACTTACCCCTCATTTGAATGTACTCCATTAATTGAAACCCTCTGCCTTCTATCTTTAAAGGGACAGTCAACACCAGAATTTTTGTTGTTTTAAAAGATAGATAATCCCTTAATTACCTATTCCCCAGTTTTGCATTACCAACACAGTTATAACAACACACATTTTACCCGTTATCTTGTATCTAAGCCTCTGCAGACTGCCCCCTTATTTGAGTTCTTTTGACAGACTTGCATTTTAGCCTATGAGTGCTCACTCCTCAGTAAATTCACGTGCATGAGCTCAATGTTATCTATATGAAACACATGAACTAACGCCCTCTAGTGGTGAAAAACTATCAAATGCAGAGGCGGACTTCAACGTCTAAGAAATTAACATATGAACCTCCAAGGTTTAGCTTTCAACTAAGAATACCAAAAGAACAAAGCAAAATTGGTGATAAAATTAAATTGGAAAGTTGTTTAAAATTACATGCTCATGAATCATGAAAGGTTTTTTTTTTTTAGACTTGACTGTCCCTTTAAGCCAGCATTCTACCCACTTAACAATATTAGCATCTACTCCAAGCAATACATTTTATGAATAAGTTTGTTTGTTGTGTGGGACAGTGTCAAATACTTTGCTAAAGTCTAGATACACAAAATCTACAGCTCCTCGCTGGTCTATTAAATTTAGTTACATGGTCAAAGAAGTTTAACAATGCTGTCCTTTGTTTTCTAAGTTGTTTGTCTGATGGTAAGACAAGTCTTTCCTTCAAAAGAGTTTCCATTAATTTCCATGCAATTGAGGTCAAACTGACTGGCCTATAGTTGGTAGAATCCTCCCTACAACCCATTTGTAAAGAGGGACTACACATTGGCAATTTTCCAGTCTTTTGGAACAACGTTTGTTAACAGTGACAAATTAAATAAATCAGCTAATGGAGTAGCTATCACGGATCAAAGTTCTCTTAGAACCCTTGGATGAATATTGTCTGGACCCACAGACTTCTTTACTTTAGATTTTGACAAAACCCTTGAAACTTTTCAACACTTTTTTCTTCCTCCTCCTACCATTAAGTAGACTATAAATCTTATTCTGAACACCACAATCAGGTTATGTGATACCTACACATTAAAATGACTGATTGGAAATAGTGTCTCCAACAAAGAACACTGGATGCAACATGTACATTGCTCCAGGCAAAACAGGCTATATATCTGATTTCATTGCATGCATTTTATTACTCACATTACACCAACCTACTCATATTGCTTAACTAGCTTTACAATAGAAGATTGTACCATGCAAAGGAAGATGGAAAGCTAACCCTGGCTATGTGAACTAAACAACTAGAAATCTAAACTTTTAAAAATGTACAACTGTAGAACACAAACGTATTTAACAAACAATTGTTTGTGTATTTTAGACAATTAAAGGGATACTAAACCCATCTTTCTTTCTTTCATGAATCAGATAGAGCAGGTAATTGTAAGCAACTTTCTAATTTTCTCCTATTATGTTTTTTTCTTTATCTTGGAATCTTTATTTGAAAAAGCAGGAATGTAAACTTGCTAATTGGTGGCCTATAGCCACCAATCAGCAAGTGCTACCCAGAGTACTAAACCAAAAATGTGCCGGCTCCTAAGCTTTCATTCCTGATTTCAAATAAAGATACCAAGAGAACAAAACAAATTGATAATAGGAGTAAATTAGAAAGTTGCTTAAAATTGTATGCTCTATCTGAATCATGAAAGAAATAAATTGGGTTTCATATCTCTTTAAAGACAATGGATATCATGTAGTTTAATGTCTCCAAATGCATGTTCTCCAATATAATTCTGGGATTTATAACTTACCATCTAAATAAAATATAGATTTGATTCTTAAAGGGACATTAAACACTATGAGACAGTAATATAAAATGATATATTGTATTAATAATAAAAAAAACAACTTTGCAATATACTGTCATTACTTATTTTGTCCCCTTTTCCTGTAATTGCATTCTAAAAATTGTGAGCTTTTCAGTTCCTGTTGAAAATTAGAAGTGCAAAACACTGTTATATTCCACTCAGCCATTGGCTGCACTCTCTAGTGACCTATTTATAACTGTCCCTAATTGGCCACAGCAGAGAAGGTAACCTAAGTTACAACATGGCAGCTCCCATTGTTTTAAAGACACTAAAACTTAACACTTATTTTGTCAATATTTAAACAACTAATGAAACATTAAAACATACATCTACATGTTATTCTCAGACTAGTATTTTCTTTGAATGCATCATTCTATCTAGCATTTATTTAGTGTTTAATGTCCCTTTAAATTACATGAAATGGTGATTTCTTGAAGGTTCATACTAGTTTATATCTTCAATCCAATTGTTTTGCTCTTGAGTATTTTAGCAGAACAAAAATGTGAAATTATGGTGGCTGTCTAGCCCAAGAGAACTTTGTTTTCAGATCTAGTTCTTCTTTCAAGACATAATTATTGGTTTACTTTTCAGCTTCTCCATCTAAGTTGTGTACCTTGTCACATAGATCTAATGTAATTGTACAAACGCAGGGGTGACCACACTTTTTTTTGTGTTGGGATCTACTTTTCAAATGACCAACTCAACGAGAGCTACCCACTAAAAATGGAGATACCAAGAGAATGAAGAAAAAAATTATAATAGGAATAAATTAGAAAGTTGTTTAAAATTGCATGTTCTATATTTGAATTATGAAAGAAAAAACATAATTTATGTAAGAACTTACCTGATAAATTCATTTCTTTCATATTAGCAAGAGTCCATGAGCTAGTGACGTATGGGATATACATTCCTACCAGGAGGGGCAAAGTTTCCCAAACCTCAAAATGCCTATAAATACACCCCTCACCACACCCACAATTCAGTTTAACGAATAGCCAAGAAGTGGGGTGATAAAAAAGTGCGAAAGCATATAAAATAAGGAATTGGAATAATTGTGCTTTATACAAAATCATAACCACCACAAAAAAAGGGCGGGCCTCATGGACTCTTGCTAATATGAAAGAAATGAATTTATCAGGTAAGTTCTTACATAAATTATGTTTTCTTTCATGTAATTAGCAAGAGTCCATGAGCTAGTGACGTATGGGATAATGACTACCCAAGATGTGGATCTTTCCACACAAGAGTCACTAGAGAGGGAGGGACAAAATAAAGACAGCCAATTCCTGCTGAAAATAATCCACACCCAAAATAAAGTTTAATGAAAAACATAAGCAGAAGATTCAAACTGAAACCGCTGCCTGAAGTACTTTTCTACCAAAAACTGCTTCAGAAGAAGAAAATACATCAAAATGGTAGAATTTAGTAAAAGTATGCAAAGAGGACCAAGTTGCTGCTTTGCAAATCTGATCAACCGAAGCATCATTCCTAAACGCCCAGGAAGTAGAAACTGACCTAGTAGAATGAGCTGTAATTTTCTGAGGCGGAGTTTTACCCGACTCAGCATAGGCAAGATGAATTAAAGATTTCAACCAAGATGCCAAAGAAATGGCAGAAGCTTTCTGGCCTTTTCTAGAACCGGAAAAGATAACAAATAGACTAGAAGTCTTTCGGAAAGATTTAGTAGCTTCAACATAATATTTCAAAGCTCTAACAACATCCAAAGAATGCAACGATTCCTCCTTAGAATTCTTAGGATTAGGACATAATGAAGGAACCACAATTTCTCTACTAATGTTGTTGGAATTCACAACTTTAGGTAAAAATTCAAAAGAAGTTCGCAACACCGCCTTATCCTGATGAAAAATCAGAAAAGGAGACTCACAAGAAAGAGCAGATAATTCAGAAACTCTTCTGGCAGAAGAGATGGCCAAAAGGAACAAAACTTTCCAAGAAAGTAATTTAATGTCCAAAGAATGCATAGGTTCAAATGGAGGAGCTTGAAGCGCCCCCAGAACCAAATTCAAACTCCAAGGAGGAGAAATTGACTTAATGACAGGCTTTATACGAACCAAAGCTTGTACAAAACAATGAATATCAGGAAGAATAGCAATCTTTCTGTGAAAAAGAACAGAAAGAGCAGAGATTTGTCCTTTCAAGGAACTTGCAGACAAACCCTTATCTAAACCATCCTGAAGAAACTGTAATATTCTCGGTATTCTAAAAGAATGCCAAGAAAAATGATGAGAAAGACACCAAGAAATATAAGTCTTCCAGACTCTATAATATATCTCTCTGGATACAGATTTACGAGCCTGTAACATAGTATTAATCACAGAGTCAGAGAAACCTCTTTGACCAAGAATCAAGCGTTCAATCTCCATACCTTTAAATTTAAGGATTTCAGATCCTGATGGAAAAAAGGACCTTGTGACAGAAGGTCTGGTCTTAACGGAAGAGTCCACGGTTGGCAAGAGGCCATCCGGACAAGATCCGCATACCAAAACCTGTGAGGCCATGCCAGAGCTACCAGCAGAACAAACGAGCATTCCTTCAGAATCTTGGAGATTACTCTTGGAAGAAGAACTAGAGGCGGAAAGATATAGGCAGGATGATACTTCCAAGGAAGTGATAATGCATCCACTGCCTCCGCCTGAGGATCCCGGGATCTGGACAGATACCTGGGAAGTTTCTTGTTTAGATGGGACGCCATCAGATCTATTTCTGGAAGTTCCCACATTTGAACAATCTGAAGAAATACCTCTGGGTGAAGAGACCATTCGCCCGGATGCAACGTTTGGCGGCTGAGATAATCCGCTTCCCAATTGTCTATACCTGGGATATGAACCGCAGAGATTAGACAGGAGCTGGATTCCGCCCAAATCAAAATTCGAGATACTTCTTTCATAGCCAGAGGACTGTGAGTCCCTCCTTGATGATTGATGTATGCCACAGTTGTGACATTGTCTGTCTGAAAACAAATGAACGATTCTCTCTTCAGAAGAGGCCAAAACTGAAGAGCTCTGAAAATTGCACGGAGTTCCAAAATATTGATCGGTAATCTCACCTCCTGAGATTCCCAAACTCCTTGTGCCGTCAGAGATCCCCACACAGCTCCCCAACCTGTGAGACTTGCATCTGTTGAAATTACAGTCCAGGTCGGAAGCACAAAAGAAGCCCCCTGAATTAAACGATGGTGATCTGTCCACCATGTTAGAGAGTGTCGAACAATCGGTTTTAAAGATATTAATTGAGATATCTTTGTGTAATCCTTGCACCATTGATTCAGCATACAGAGCTGAAGAGGTCGCATGTGAAAACGAGCAAAGGGGATCGCGTCCGATGCAGCAGTCATAAGACCTAGAATTTCCATGCATAAAGCTACCGAAGGGAATGATTGTGACTGAAGGTTTCGACATGCTGCAATCAATTTTAGACGTCTCTTGTCTGTTAAAGACAGAGTCATGGACACTGAATCCATCTGGAAACCCAGAAAGGTTACCCTTGTCTGAGGAATCAATGAACTTTTTGGTAAATTGATCCTCCAACCATGATCTTGAAGAAACAACACAAGTCGATTCGTATGAGATTCTGCTAAATGTAAAGACTGAGCAAGTACCAAGATATCGTCCAAATAAGGAAATACCACAATACCCTGTTCTCTGATTACAGACAGAAGGGCACCGAGAACCTTTGTAAAAATTCTTGGAGCTGTAGCTAGGCCAAACGGCAGAGCCACAAACTGGTAATGCTTGTCCAGAAAAGAGAATCTCAGGAACTGATAATGATCTGGATGAATCGGAATATGCAGATATGCATCCTGTAAATCTATTGTGGACATATAATTCCCTTGCTGAACAAAAGGCAAGATAGTCCTTACAGTTACCATCTTGAACGTTGGTATCCTTACATAACGATTCAATATTTTTAGATCCAGAACTGGTCTGAAGGAATTCTCCTTCTTTGGTACAATGAAGAGATTTGAATAAAACCCCATCCCCTGTTCCGGAACTGGAACTGGCATAATTACTCCAGCCAACTCTAGATCTGAAACAATTCAGAAATGCTTGAGCTTTTACTGGATTTACTGGGACACGGGAAAGAAAAAATCTCTTTGCAGGAGGTCTCATCTTGAAACCAATTCTGTACCCTTCTGAAACAATGTTCTGAATCCAAAGATTGTGAACAGAATTGATCCAAATTTCCTTGAAAAAAACGTAACCTGCCCCCTACCAGCTGAGCTGGAATGAGGGCCGCACCTTCATGTGGACTTAGAAGCAGGCTTTGCCTTTCTAGCTGGCTTGGATTTATTCCAGACTGGAGATGGTTTCCAAACTGAAACTGCTCCTGAGGATGAAGGATCAGGCTTTTGTTCTTTGTTGAAACGAAAGGAACGAAAACGATTATTAGCCCTGTTTTTACCTTTAGATTTTTTATCCTGTGGTAAAAAAGTTCCTTTCCCACCAGTAACAGTTGAAATAATAGAATCCAACTGAGAACCAAATAATTTGTTACCCTGGAAAGAAATAGAAAGTAGAGTTGATTTAGAAGCCATATCAGCATTCCAAGTTTTAAGCCATAAAGCTCTTCTAGCTAAAATAGCTAGAGACATAAACCTGACATCAACTCTGATAATATAAAAAATGGCATCACAGATAAAATTATTAGCATGCTGAAGAAGAATAATAATATCATGAGAATCATGATGTGTTACTTGTTGCGCTAAAGTTTCCAACCAAAAAGTTGAAGCTGCAGCAACATCAGCCAAAGATATAGCAGGTCTAAGAAGATTACCTGAACACAGATAAGCTTTTCTTAGAAAGGATTCAATTTTCCTATCTAAAGGATCCTTAAACGAAGTACCATCTGACGTAGGAATAGTAGTACGTTTAGCAAGGGTAGAAATAGCCCCATCAACTTTAGGGATTTTGTCCCAAAATTCTAATCTGTCAGACGGCACAGGATATAATTGCTTAAAACGTTTAGAAGGAGTAAATGAATTACCCAATTTATCCCATTCTTTGGAAATTACTGCAGAAATAGCATTAGGAACAGGAAAAACTTCTGGAATAACCACAGGAGCTTTAAATACCTTATCCAAACGTTTAGAATTAGTATCAAGAGGACCAGAATCCTCTATTTCTAAAGCAATTAGTACTTCTTTAAGTAAAGAACGAATAAATTCCATTTTAAATAAATATGAAGATTTATCAGCATCAACCTCTGAGACAGAATCCTCTGAACCAGAAGAGTCATCAGAATCAGAATGATGATGTTCATTTAAAAATTCATCTGTAGGGAGAGAAGTTTTAAAAGATTTTTTACGTTTACTAGAAGGAGAAATAACAGACATAGCCTTCTTTATGGATTCAGAAACAAAATCTCTTATGTTATCAGGAACATTCTGCACCTTAGATGTTGAAGGAACTGCAACAGGCAATTGTACTTTACTAAAGGAAATATTATCTGCATTAACAAGTTTGTCATGACAATCAATACAAACAGCCGGAGGAATAGCTACCAAAAATTTACAGCAGATACACTTAGCTTTGGTAGATCCAGCACTAGACAGCGATTTTCCTGTAGTATCTTCTGACTCAGATGCAACGTGAGACATCTTGCAATATGTAAGAGAAAAAACAACATATAAAGCAAAATTGAACAAATTCCTTAAATGACAGTTTCAGGAATGGGAAAAAATGCCAAGAACAAGCTTCTAGCAACCAGAAGCAATAAAAAATGAGACTTAAATAATGTGGAGATAAAAGCGACGCCCATATTTTTTAGCGCCAAATCAGACGCCCACATTATTTGGCGCCTAAATGCTTTTGGCGCCAAAATGACGCCACATCCGGAACGCCGTCATCTTTGGCGCAAAATAACGTCAAAAAATGACGCAACTTCCGGCGACACGTATGACGCCGGAAACGGAAAATAATTTTTGCGCCAAAAAGTCCGCGCCAAGAATGACGCAATAAAATGAAGCATTTTCAGCCCCCGCGAGCCTAACAGCCCACAGGGAAAAAAGTGTCAAAATTGAAGGTAAGAAAAAAATTAATTCAAATGCATTATCCCAAATATGAAACTGACTGTCTGAAAAATAAGGAAAGTTGAACATTCTGAGTCAAGGCAAATAAATGTTTGAATACATATATTTAGAACTTTATAAACAAAGTGCCCAACCATAGCTTAGAGTGTCACAGAAAATAAGATTTACTTACCCCAGGACACTCATCTACATGTTTGTAGAAAGCCAAACCAGTACTGAAACGAGAATCAGCAGAGGTAATGGTATATATAAGAGTATATCGTCGATCTGAAAAGGGAGGTAAGAGATGAATCTCTACGACCGATAACAGAGAACCTATGAAATAGACCCCGTAGAAGGAGATCACTGCATTCAAATAGGCAATACTCTCTTCACATCCCTCTGACATTCACTGCACGCTGAGAGGAAAACCGGGCTCCAACTTGCTGCGGAGCGCATATCAACGTAGAATCTAGCACAAACTTACTTCACCACCTCCATCGGAGGCAAAGTTTGTAAAACTGAATTGTGGGTGTGGTGAGGGGTGTATTGGGAAACTTTGCCCCTCCTGGTAGGAATGTATATCCCATACGTCACTAGCTCATGGACTCTTGCTAATTACATGAAAGAAATAAAGTCTTTCATATCTCTTTAAGGTTGCATGACAAAAGTAGCACTTACTAATTTGTGTTAACAGAAGCAACCCCTTGTGCCATGTTACAAAACACTGGATTCATAGTACTGCAACTAACCACCTTTACTTTGGGCTTGGCCTGATATGACCAAGTGAGGCTTACACAAATAAATTTAAATATGACGCTTACCCTCCTAACTATACCGCCATATCCATTGGGAGAGTACTCACTCAACCATGCATTTGATAGGCCAATTGTGTTTTCGTTCAAAAATCATCTTCATTGATTTGTTGAAATCTATAACCCTCAAGATCCAATCCTGTAGCACTTTGTGTCAAACCATCAGACTGTTCACACCTTCACACACTGCGGTAGATAAAGCGGTATCCCTAGCAACCATACTCTACTCACGCCCCAGTGTTGAAATCGCGTAACTTGACCACATAATTTTGATCACAATCGGCTGCGATCTACCAACAGCACCTTTGAGATTTACTGGTAGATCCAGATCTACCTATTGGGCACCCCTGCACTAAAGGCTTGGTTCCTGGACCTGGTGCTTGTAAAGGTTATTGTATAATCTGAAAACCCTATGCATTTCTGTAGGCCCATAACCCTGTAACAACTAAGTCATTTTATAAGGTTCAGGGCACATTTGTAAAATAATTTAAATTAATTAATTTTTCTTTGGAATTCTGTAAGCATTCTGCAGATTTTACAGGCTCTTCTGGTCTCAGGGGGCCCGCCAGGCCCCAAATGCCAGAGCAGTGCTGGTGCAGCCTTGGAGAACAGCCTATTGCATTTTTGAACAGCAAGGGTCATGGTGAGTAGGAGCCTGAGGCCAGGAGGGAGCGTGAGAGGATAAAGTCAGGGGTGGGGGAGATGCAAAGTTTTTGTATTCTGTGGCTGGTTACGTTGCTGGTGGGCCCTGATCATCATTCGCTATACCTCAGTGTGTGTATCACTATTTCTGTTCTCTCTGCCAGCAGGTCCCTACTCACCCTCTCTCTCTCTGAGAGAGGTCAGCGTGTGTAGGGACCATGCAGGCAGAGAGAACAGGAAGGTGCACTTTGCTCTGCTGCCTATGGGCCCAGGGGTGTGTGGCTAAGACATGAGGGGTGAGACTGGTGTTCTGGCAGATCAAGCAACTCCTTAGCTTAGCCAATCATGCCACTTCAGGAGACATGGAATCAGCTGTCTGATTGCAAATTTCCTCAGTGTGCATGCACTTCCTTAAGTCACTACATCAAACATTTATACTATGCACTTTAATTCTCCCATCTTCACTATCTTTATTTGCAAAGCCCCCCTTGTAAACCTCATTCCCCAAGGTTCACTTGGGGTAGATGCCAGAGGATCGACGGGGCACATCCGTGTACCCCCCAGGCAGAGACAAAAATAAATAAATAGTGAAGATGGGGGAATTACAGTGCATCATATATTTGTCTGGTTAGCAAGCAGTTCCGTTGTTGAGAATTGCTTCTGTGGTGGAGCACATGCACAGGGAATTTTTGGTCAGACTTGGCTGATCTGACAGACTTGCGGCGATTGGAATGGGGTGATGCAAAGGAGAATGCGGTGGAGTGCATGCATAGTGAAGGAATTTGCTGACAGACAGATGATTCCACGTCACTGGAAGTGATGTGATTGACTAATCTGAGGAATTGGCTGATCTGTCAGAACACCGGCGGAGTCGAACTTCAGGAAGCAAAGAGTCTGCAGAAGGGGGCCCTCAACCACACACTGCTCTCTGACCTGTAGGTACTGCTGTACCTTCGTGTCAGAGAAGAGAGGGTAAGTAGGTGCCGGCTGGACTGGAGGGTAGCCGCAAGCCAGTGATGAATGGGTCTCCTGAGGGACCGGGGAAAAAGAGGGGGTTACTAGGCCAGGGCAGGTCGACTGCCTCAGTGAGGGATTGGAGCTCCAGGAAGAGATAGCAAAGTAATGTATCTGCTGGGGGTTACTGACTGCTGGCCTGACATTGTGTTTCTACTTAATTCTATAATACTTATGAATTTGTGACATTCAGTAATTTGGATTTGCCAGAAGAAAAAAATAAAAAAAATAAACACCCCACAATACAACACATGGACATTGCCCTTCCAATTCCATACATTTATACAGCACACATGACACACAAGGTTCATGCACACAATACCATAAAAGATTATAGAATGAATATAGATAATGTTTATTTTGCTGCAGGTATCAGCAAAGTTACAATATTGAAGGGAAAATACTATGATTTGTTTTTTTTTTAATTTTCCTTCACTTAGTTCTTGCAGTTATACAGAGACATCACAACTGCATCTTGTAAGCACAATAAATATGAAAATAAACGTATCTTGATAAGTAGAGATTTGTAAGAAACAAATTGAGTATGTACCAATATTATACTTATGAAGAGCGGTGCCCCTTTAGATAGCTTGTGTTCAGATACACAGTTAATATTTTTTTTTACTCATCAGGGATATTCAGTCAGGGGAGGCAGAGCCTCGCCTGTCATGAAAAAAAATATGTTAAAGTAAAATAAAAAGTTGACAAATTTTCTGACCTTAGCTGCAAATACCTGCAAAGAGGCAGCAACCAGCTCAGCCTCCCTCGATTGGGCAACAACTTAGGTGATGTATAGAGTGTGTGTATCTGAGTCTATGTGAGTGTTTTTGAGTCTTTGAATGTGTGTGAGTATTTCTGAGTGTCTGTTAGTGAGTACATGTTTCTGTGTGAGTATTTCTGAGTGTCTGTTATTGAGTACATGTTTTTGTGTGAGTATTTCTGAGTGTCTGTTAGTGAGTACATGTTTTTGTGTGAGTATTCCTGAGTGTCTGTTAGTGAGTACATTGTTTCTGTGCGAGTATTTCTGAGTGTCTGTTAGCAAGTACATATTTTTGTGTGAGTATCTCTGTCTGTAAGCACCTTTGAATGTTTCTGTTTGTGTGTGTCTATGAGTGTGTGTGTCTGATTGTTTCTGCAGACTTAAGTATCCAACAATCGAACCTCTATTGGGTTCATCTGTGTGTTTATCTGGCTCTAATAGCCAGTGCCTCACTGCACGTCCCTGTGCTCATACCAACCATAATTGATTAAAGGGCCATAATACCCAAATGTTTAAACACTAGAAAGTGATGAAGCATAGCTGTAAAAAGCCGACTTGAAAATATCACCTGAACATCTCTATGTAAAAAAGAAAGATTTTACCTCAAAAGTTCCTCAGTAGCCACATCACATGGTAAAGGATTTCTAAGCAGCATATCAGTATGTCTGTCCCGGGACAGCTAAGGGATCAGCCTTGTGCACTCATGTTATTTCCCTATTCAGTGTAAGGAAGTTTATAATGAAATCTCATGAGAGTTAAGTCAAATATCATGAGATCACAGTAAGAGAGTTCATGACCTCAGCACTGCTGATTGGCTGCAGTTCATTTCTTCATTTTTTGTAAAAGAATTTTTTACCTACAGCTGGACAGTAACTGAATTATAACTTTTTACACAGAACTTACTCTGCTGAGCTGAGGAAATTGTCAGGTAAAATATCTTCCTTTTTTACATAGAGATGATCAGGTGATATTTTCCAGTTAGCTTTTTACAGTTATACTGCATCAGTTTCAAGCGATTTACAGGGCCGGATTGGCCTACCAGGATACCAGGAGATTTCCCGGTGGGCTGCAGCAGCTGGGGCTGGAAAGCTACAATTTAAAGGGCTGACTAATGAATGCAACTGGGTTGTAGGGTGCCTATACAACATCAATCTGACATTTTTATTTAATACAAAGTAATATCATTTAATTCTGAAAAAAATATTGGGGAAGGAGTGTCCCAGTAATCCCCTTTGAAAAAAATGGGGCATGTGCATTCTACAGACTCAACGGAAAATAGGGCTGGTCTTTATATTTTTCCAGGGCTGCTTTTTATTTCCAGTCCGGCCCTGGCGATTTAGCATATGAGTATTATGTCCCTTTAAATGGACACTATGCTGTAAACAAAGTAAAAGCCGTTTAAAGGAGCAATAAAGTTAAAATTAAACTTTCCTAATTCAGGGTTTCTTGGAGGAATAGCTAAAACAGTCTACATGCAGTATTTATGATTTAGTTATGGAACATGCACATATTGTAGAGATTTTGGTTGCATTTTTAATCTGTAGGTGAAGTTAAAAGGGACATGAAACTATTTTTCTTTTATGGCATACAATTCTAAACAGCTTTCCAATTTACTTCAATCAAATTTGCATAATTGTCTGGTTAACTTTTTATTTTTTAATGAGTAGCAATGCACTACTGGGAGCTAGCTGGACGTATTGGGTGAGCGTGAGACTGAGAAAAGGAATATATGTGCAGTCACAAATCAGCAGCTAGCTCCCAGTAGTGCATTGCTGTTCCTGAGCTTACCTAGGTATTTTTTTCAACACAGGTTACCAAGACAAACAAGGTAAATTAGACACTAGAAGTGAATTGTAAAGTTCTTTACAATTCCATACTCTGGTGGCGGGCTTGATATTTTTTGACTAAAATATGAGTGGGGGGGGCTGACCACTGACCTATTAAGGGGCTCCAACATTTCTAGTGGCAGCCCTGCAGATAATAGTCAAGCATAATATCAATTACAAAAATTACACCCAAGCAGTGGAGGTTTTAGTTTTTTGCTCAGTTTTTACATATAAAAGACTTAACATATAGATAAACCCTTGACCTGTTCCTGCCCTTATTCATTATCTCCAAACCCTTTTTTTCTATTTATTAAACCTTTAACATTTATTAAGCCTTAATTCACCTCCATTCACTTATTTCTATAGCATTTTTTTTTATTTCTTTATTTAACATTGTACATCAACAAACAAAAAAAAATTATCAACAATATAAAGCTTTGTTACATAGAATAAGGAAAAAAGATAATTGAAAGAAAATCTGACATTGTTTTGTCAAGTTCTTTACATCTTAAGCCTAATAATGTTAAACATAGTTTCGATTTTTTTTTCTTTTCTTTCTCCTCCCTTCTTTTTCCTTATAATATTAGCTATAGCAAAAACTGTACAATTTTTATTTTTTACCTAAATGAGGGGTCATTGCATAATCATATTTCAACCAAGGATAACCCTCCCACGGTTTAGCACATCTATATTAATGTATTTACAAAGAGAGGGGAGGGGAGAGAGGGGAGAAAAGGGAGGGGAGAGAGGAAAAAAAAAAAAAAAAAAAAAAAGAATTAGTCCTACAGGATCACCAGAGTCCCAGCAGAACCAATTCCGAATTCCGGAAAGGGAATATTAAATGATCAATTTCTCCTGGAGATAAGCTCTTAATGAACATGGACCAATTTTGAAAAAAGGAACAAATGTCTTGGTCATTGTTCATATCTGTGTCAATTTGTTCTATCATGCATTGCTTTTGCACATAATTTTTTGATTTCTGTGAAACTGGGAGCATTGATATTTTTCCAGTGACGTAAAATCAGGTTTCTGACTGATAAAATAATTGTATTTCTAAGTTTCTTGTGGATTTGTTTTGCAGGATCTTCCCATAGAAAGATACTATGGGAGAAAGTTAGTTCAATTGATGATATTTTTAGGATCCTATTGATCCAATATTCTACTTTACGCCATAGCTGTTTAATTCTAGGACAGTCCCAAATCATATGCCTTTCGTGAGCATTTTGGGCATGTTGAAAAAGACTGATTTCCCCATTTAGCGCCCTTTGCTGGTGTATAATGGGCCTGATACAAGAGCTTTATATGAGACTCTCTCCATGTTGAAGACACCGTAGTTGTTTTTACTCTTTCAATTGACCTTGGAATAGTGTCATGATTAATTACTGAGGATCGAAATTATTCCATTGTTCAAACAAGTGTTCTAAGTTTATATCTCCTCTTTTTGAGAGTATCAATTGGTAACATAAGGAGATTGAGCGTAGTCCACCCCTCACCAGTGAAAACCATTTCTCAAGTGGTCCCTAAGACCAATTCCACCCATGTTCAGCAGTTATTTTAAAAACAGTGTCTTGCCTGTAAATATGCAAAAAAGTCAGTGTTAGGGAGGTTAAATTCTCTTTTTAGTGTATCAAATGTTTTAACAGTTGTTAAGTGTGTATCTATTAACTCTGAAATTTTGGTTAAGCCCAGAATTTCCCATCTTTTGAATGGAGGAGATTGAATACCCATTTGGAATTCCGGGTTACCAATCAGCGTTTGAAACTTTGGCATGTGAGGGTCTATCTTTATCAGCTCTAAAAGTTTCCAAAATGCTTGAATTGGTCTGTATATAGATCTAATCTGTTTAACATTTTTTGGCATTGTTTTTCTTCTACAATGTAATAAAGAAGATGGAAGATATGGAAAAAGGATGTTTCGCTCCAACGTGTTATTAGTAATATAATTGATATCTAATATCCAGTCTGGGATTAGCCTTGACAAACATACAAGGTTATATAGTTTTAGATCCGGAAGAGCTAATCCTATCCTTACCAGGATAGGCTCAATGACCTAAATATGTATAGCTTAGAGGAGAGAAGGGAAAGAGGTGATATGATAGCAACTTTCAAGTACATTAAAGGGTTTAGTAAAACTGAGGCTGTGGGTATTTTACATAAAATGGAAAATTCAAGAACAAGGGGTCATGAGCTCAAGCTAAAGGGTAGTAGTTTCAGAAGTAATTTGAGGAAGCACTTCTTTACAGAAAGAGTGATTGATTTATGGAATAAACTTCCTCAAGAGGTAGTAGCAACAAACACTGTGGGGGACTTTAAAAATGCATGGGACAAGCATAGGGCTATCCTACGAACTAGATAAGTTTATACTGTTCGGTAAGGTCGGGCAGACTTGCTGGGCCTATGGCTCTTATCTGCCGTCAATATCTATGTTTCTATGTTTCCTCCGTCCTCTCTTGCCAGGGAGAGCCTGCCCAAGGAAATTCTAGGTCTTTTTCTTTGTCAAATGAAGCAGCGTAATGTGGCCTTAATTTCATATAAGTCTTTCGTCTTTATAAGTACTGGGGTGTTTTGCATTACATAAAGTATCTTGGGTAAGAGAATCATCTTGAACAGGGCAATCCTCCCAGAGAGGGAAAGCGGAAAGCTCTGCCAGTTCTTCATAGTCTCTTTAATTTTAAAGAGGGTTGGTGTAATATTAAGTTCGTACCACAGATCTGGATTACGAGATATCTATATACCTAAATATTTGAAAGACTCCTTAACTATTTGAAAAGGAACGTTGGTAGCTGAGTCCAACTCCTTCTTCAGCCACATGATCTCTGATTTTAAAATATTGACCTTATAGCCAGAGGAGCCAAACTGGTCAATTATTGTAAGCAGTTTGGGAAAATTAATTTTAGAATTAGAGATATATAGCAATATGTCGTCTGCGTATAAAGCCATTTTTAACTCGATATGTCTTATCTTGATCCCATCTATTTGTTGTCTGATCATAAGGGCTAGTGATTCAATTGCTATGTCAAACAGTAGTGGCGACAAGGGACAACCTTGTCGCGTGCCTCGCTTCAGTGTTATTTCTGTTGATTGCATGTTGTTAACAAGCAGCTTTGTATGTGCGTTATGTTGTGTTTTAGAAATAAATTCTAATATGTTGCCTTTCAAACCAAACTTATTCAAAGACCATAATATATGATCGTGGTGAACCAAAGCCTCAGTCTCCGTTGTTAAGCCTTGATTATCTAAGAAATTAAAATAATCAATAACTAGAAATAATTCCCTTATTTTAGATGCTGAGTTTCTGTTTAAAAAGCCTGCTTGATCAGTATGAATTATATTGCTTAAGACTATTTGCAATCGGGAAGCTAAAATTGAAGCTAATAGCTTATAAAATCGGTATTGAGTAGTGCAATGGGTCTATAAGAGTCCATTTTAAAGGGATCTTTCCCTGGTTTTAAAATTAGAGTTGTGAAGGATGCCAAAAAATTGGCGGGGACCAGGTTATTTTGAACAAAAAAATAATTATATAGATTCTTCAGATGGGGCGTTAGTTGTAGCTCTAAGATCTTATAATATTCGTTTGAGAGGGCATCCGGGCCAGGAGCTTTGTTTATTGGTAATTTTTGAATAGCTTTAGAGATTTCCTGATCAGAAATAGGAGAGTTTATATCTTGTATCATTCCTGTATCTAAGGATGGGTAAATCAGCTTTTCCCAGTATCCATCTCTTTGAAGATAATTGGATTCTCTGTATTTATAAATCTGTTTGTAATAATTGGTAAAAATCTCCAATATTTCTTCAGGGGTATTATAGGTCTTATCTTCACTATATATTTTCTGAAATACCGGGGGTCTATTGTTTTTGACCAGAAATGCGAGGAGCTTGCCTGATTTATTTCCATGCCTGTAGTATTTTGCTTGTGTTTTAAGTTCTCTTTGAGTGGTTTCTTTTAAAAGAAAAATATCTCTCTTTTTTTGCTTTATTATATTTGTCCCAATTTGATTGTGTTTTAATTTGCAAGTATTTATTGTAAGAATTCGTTACAGATTGGGAGACTTGTTTCTCTTTTTCCCTTTGTTTTCTTTTTTGCCTTACATTGTAGGCGAGAATCTGGCCCCTGAGTACCGCTTTACTTGCTTCCCAGAATATGACTGGTTTATCAAGATAATCATTATTATACTGTTGGTATTCCTCAAATTGGCTCTAAGCCAGTTTTTAAATTTAATATTTGTATATAAGTGCCTAGGAAAGTAAAAACGAGCAAAAAGATCATTATTATTTCTCATGAATATTTGTAGTGAGATCGGAGCATGGTCTGATAGACATATGGAGTATATATCAGATTGAAGTTTCTTTTTGGCTATGTTAACATCTATCAGAAAAAGATCTATTCTAGATAATGATTTATACACTTTCGACATAGAAGTATATTTTCTACTCTCCGGGTTCTGCATTCTCCATATGTCCATCAGGCCAAGATTTTGAGAAAAAGCTCCTAGTATCCTGGTCTCCATCCGATCTCTTTTAGTCCTTATTGATTTAAATTTATGTCTGAATCTATCTAGTTGGGAGTGGAAGGTCATGTTAAAATCTCCTCCAATAAGCAGGAAACCTGGAGCCATCTGCAGTATCCTCACGTGGAGGGAGTCCCAAAACTCGTTACATAAATAATTAGGAGTGTAGATATTGCATATTATATAAACTGGGTTATCTAATATTATTTTGATAGTAAGGTATCTACCCTCAGAGTCAATGTCCGTTAGAGTTTCATAATTAATTTTTTTTCCAATCAAAATAGCTACCCCTTTTTTTCTTTTCTCACTTGGTGCAGCAATGACACTTTCTACCCAGGCAAATTTTAATTTTTTTGCTTCTTCAAGATTTAAATGTGTTTCCTGAAGTAAAGCAATATCAGCTTTTAATTTTCTTAGGTGTGTTATAATAGATTTTCTTTTAATGGGAGATGTTATACCCCCTACATTCCAGGATATAATTTTTAGTGCAGCTGAGCTACTCATGATTTTTTTAAAAAGAAAAAAAAAAACAAAAACAAAAAAAAGACACCCCATATCAAAAATATAAAGGGGAAGAAAAAAAAAAAAAAAAAAAAAAAAAAAAAAAGACCTCTCACCCTCCATTCCCCCCCTCCCCTCGAGAGCTCCTGCCCCCCATCCAGAAATTACTTCCCATTGAGCCCCTATCCCTAGAGTCGAGGGAAAACCAAGCCTTTTTTAAGAAATTCAGTTCATTATCAGTTTGCGCAGTCAACCGGTTAAAGTTAATTCTTCTTTAGATTGGTGTCTGCAAGGATCTCTCTAACTATCTGAGAGCTTTCTGCTTCTCTTACTTTATCAAAAAGGAAGGTTTGGTTTTGAGCGGAAATTTTTAATCTAGCCGGGTAGATAATGGTGGCTTGTGCCCCCTGATTGATTAATTTGGTGCAGAGTGGAGAGAGCTCTTTTCTTTTGAGAGATGTCTCATATGAAAAATCTTGAAAAAGGAGAATTTTAAAGCCATCAATCATAATTGGCTGTTTTTTCCTGAATTGACGGAGAAAAGTCACCTTATCTTGAAAGTTCAAGAATTTAGCCAAAATAGGTCTAGCTTTAAAATTCAGGCTTCCATTTTGGTTAAAACTCCCCACTCTGTGTGCTCTTTCAACCGTAATGGGTGAAGAAATTGGGATATCTATTAACTGTGGTAGTGTAGTAGAGACAAATTTAATTAAATCTTCGTGTTCCCTGCTCTCAGGAATGCCTATAATGCGCAAATTATTCCTATGGGAACGATTTTCCAAGTCTTCTATTTTATTCAATAGTTTGTTAACTGCTAGACTATTACCTTCCACTCTGGGTTTAAGAAGATCTTGTGTGTCTTCTAAATCTGACAATCTTTTTTCTACCTCTTGTAATCTAGTTGCGAACTGTTTAACTTCATTAGTGAGATGTAGTATGTCTATCTTAATCTCGTCTCTTAAAGATTCAAATTTTGGGGTGAGGGCGTCCGCTATACTTGCTACTTAACCTTGCATGTCGACACACTCAGTGTTTTTAGGTGTGGTGGTGGGAGGTAAGTGAGTTTCAGTGAGTGTTTCTGTGAGGTTTTTATTCTTCCTCTCTCTTGATTTGGTGGCCATATTTGGAGATGGATGTGGAGAGTGAGTTGGTGATTTAAGAAATGTATCCATGGGGCATAGTGTGCCGTGTGTTTCTTAAGACCCCCTACTAAATGCAGTTCCGGGGGGGGGAGAGTGATAAAAAAAAAAAAAAAAAAAAAAGGACAGAGAAGAAAAAGAAAAAAAAAAAAGAGAAGGGGAAAGGAGGTGAGTGTTATTTCTATAGCATTTTAATGTGTATTTAAATAAAAAGCGTTCACACTAGCCGTTATGAAACCTCATGAATTCAGGATGTCTGGGGTTAAATTTGCCTTTTTAACTTCTGTACATCCTGTATTTTCATTTTTGAGATTTACAACTCTTAACAGAGATCAGAACCCTGTATAAAAAGGTCAAATATTTGGAAGGACTGATTTTTGTTACCTACATCTGGTGAACTAGATACAAAAAGGAACTATTCACTCTTCGTAGGAAAGTGATCTTTAGAGGCTAAACTTTTATCACAGATGGCAAAAGACTATCAATTAAATATAACACTACCCTGTATCCAAACTGCAGTTTTAATATATTATGTCTTGAATACATTTTATATGAAAGAGGTCATGTTAGTATCAAAATAATCACCATGATTCCACAATGGGATTGCTCACAATGGTATGTCTACTGTATATACAGTACCTTAATAAAATTATAATGTATCTGTCACAGAGAGGAGTGGTCACTCACCACACCAGTCCCACCTCTGCCCGTGGCACTCTAGGGGATAAGGGTAACAAAAGGTTAGCTACTCCCTAGCTCACTATCCACTAGATACCAAAATGTACACTTAATAGATTCCAAAATCACTATTACCAGTATTAATAGTGCACTACGCAGGGTTAACCAAACATAACATTTTATTTACTCCAGGCAGGGTTAAAAACAAGCCTCTGCCTCCAATTTCGCCACACACAAGACTACTTGCCCAGCTGTGACAGTGGGAAGAGTGCAGGTATGAAAGGGTTAACAGTACAGTATCCCAATTCCTTTAGGGCCTACAAGCCATCCCAATTATTACTCAGGGCCTTTTGGGACTACCCCTACATTACAGTTGTGTTAATGCCTAAATAAAAACAAAAATGCAGACTACAACAGAAGTGAGTACACCCCTGGGCAATATCACTTAAATATCAAATTATTCAAAATTGTATCACCTCTCAATAACTTTTATTTCTAAGTTGACAAGTAGAGTATTTCCTATTATAAACCATTAAAAACAAATACTTTAGAAAGATTATATTGAAAATACAGGCCCCAAAGTAAAACAACAAAAGTGAATACACCTGTGGTCAGTGACACACAAGTTAGATCACAGAAAAAAAAAATGGAGAACACCTATGATTTCCAATTAGCCCAATTGCATGAGCATAATTTACAGAACAGTCAATTTTTTGGACCAATGGGCTGTGTCTATCCACATGAAAAAGAATTGCCAGAGAAATTGAAAAATCCGATTGCGAGACTTTACAAAGATGGAAAAAGATACAGGAAGATTCGTGACCAACTAAAAATCAGTCAGACCGCAGTTGCAGCGGTAATCAGGAGGTATAGTTCAATACACAGTGCCAAAAATCAGAGCCGCAGTGGCTGTCCTCCTAAAAATTACACCATGGACAGTGCGCTACTTGCACAATCTAGCTCTGAAAAACAGGCAACAGGCAAGTGTGTTAGATTTGCATCAAAGCAAGTGCTTCAGATTTGGCTCACGGATTATCAATAGAAATTTGAGTTTCTGTGACAGCTCAGACAGTGCTAAGGACATTGCATAATGTCAACGTCTATGGACAGCATCCAAGAAAAACCCCCCACATAATTTATGTAAGAACTTACCTGATAAATTCATTTCTTTCATATTAGCAAGAGTCCATGAGCTAGTGACGTATGGGATATACATTCCTACCAGGAGGGGCAAAGTTTCCCAAACCTCAAAATGCCTACAAATACACCCCTCACCACACCCACAAATCAGTTAAACGCATAGCCAAGAAGTGGGGTGATAAGAAAAAAGTGCGAAAGCATAAAAAATAAGGAATTGGAATAATTGTGCTTTATACAAAAAAATCATAACCACCACAAAAAAGGGTGGGCCTCATGGACTCTTGCTAATATGAAAGAAATGAATTTATCAGGTAAGTTCTTACATAAATTATGTTTTCTTTCATGTAATTAGCAAGAGTCCATGAGCTAGTGACGTATGGGATAATGACTACCCAAGATGTGGATCTTCCACGCAAGAGTCACTAGAGAGGGAGGGATAAAATAAAGACAGCCAATTCCGCTGAAAAAAAATCCACACCCAAAAATAAAGTTTAAATCTTATAATGAAAAAAACAAATTATAAGCAGAAGAATCAAACTGAAACAGCTGCCTGAAGTACTTTTCTACCAAAAAACAGCTTCAGAAGAAGAAAAACACATCAAAATGGTAGAATTTAGAAAAAGTATGCAAAGAAGACCAAGTTGCTGCTTTGCAAATCTGATCAAGAGAAGATTCATTTCTAAACGCCCGGGAAGTAGAAACTGACCTAGTAGAATAAGCTGTAATCCTTTGAGGCAGAGTTTTACCCGACTCGACATAAGCATGATGAATTTAAGATTTCAACCAAGATGCCAAAGAAATGGCAGAGGCCTTCTGACCTTTCCTAGAACCGGAAAATATAACAAATAGACTAGAAGTCTTTCGGAAATTCTTAGTAGCTTCAACATAATATTTCAAAGCTCTAACTACATCCAAAGAATGCAATGATCTCTCCTTAGAATTCTTAGGATTAGGACACAATGAAGGAACCACAATTTCTCTACTAATGTTGTTAGAATTCACAACCTTAGGTAAAAATTGAAAAGAAGTTCGCAACACCGCCTTATCCTGATGAAAAATCAGAAAAGGAGACTCACAAGAAAGAGCAGATAATTCAGAAACTCTTCTAGCAGAAGAGATGGCCAAAAGAAACAAAACTTTCCAAGAAAGTAATTTAATGTCCAATGAATGCATAGGTTCAAACGGAGGAGCTTGAAGAGCCCCCAGAACCAAATTCAAACTCCAAGGAGGAGAAATTGACTTAATGACAGGCTTTATACGAACCAAAGCTTGCACAAAACAATGAATATCAGGAAGATTAGCAATCTTTCTGTGAAAAAGAACAGAAAGAGCAGAGATTTGTCCTTTCAAGGAACTTGCAGACAAACCTTTATCCAAACCATCCTGAAGAAACTGTAGAATTCTCGGAATTCTAAAAGATTGCCAGGAAAAATGATGAGAAAGACACCAAGAAATTTAAGTCTTCCAAACTCGATTATATCTTTCTAGATACAGATTTACGAGCCTGTAACATAGTATTAATCACAGAGTCAGAGAAACCTCTTTGACCAAGAATCAAGCGTTCAATCTCCATACCTTTAAATTTAAGGATTTGAGATCCTGATGGAAAAAAGGACCTTGTGACAGAAGGTCTGGTCTTAACGGAAGAGTCCACGGTTGGCAAGAGGCCATCCGGACAAGATCCGCATACCAAAACCTGTGAGGCCATGCTGGAGCCACCAGCAGAACGAGCATTCCTTCAGAATCTTGGAGATTACTCTTGGAAGAAGAACTAGAGACGGAAAGATATAGGCAGGATGATACTTCCAAGGAAGTGACAATGCATCCAGTGCTTCCGCCTGAGGATCCCTGGATCTGGACAGATACCTGGGAAGTTTCTTGTTTAGATGAGAAGCCATCAGATCTATTTCTGGAAGTCCCCACATTTGAACAATCTGAAGAAATACCTCTGGGTGAAGAGACCATTCGCCCGGATGTAACGTTTGGTGACTGAGATAATCCGCTTCCCAATTGTCTATACCTGGGATATGAACCGCAGAAATTAGACAGGAGCTGGATTCCGCCCATACCAGTATTCAAGATACTTCTTTCATAGCCAGAGGACTGTGAGTCCCTCCTTGATGATTGATGTATGCCACAGTTGTGACATTGTCTGTCTGAAAACAAATGAACGATTCTCTCTTTAGAAGAGGCTATGACTGAAGAGCTCTGAAAATTGCACGGAGTTCCAAAATATTGATCGGTAATCTCACCTCCTGAGATTCCCAAACCCCTTGTGCTGTCAGAGACCCCCAAACAGCTCCCCAACCTGTCAGACTTGCATCTGTTGAAATTACAGTCCAGGTCGGAAGAACAAAAGAAGCCCCCTGAACTAAACGATGGTGATCTGTCCACCACGTCAGAGAGTGTCGTACAATCGGTTTTAAAGATATTAATTGAGATATCTTTGTGTAATCCCTGCACCACTGGTTCAGCATACAGAGCTGAAGAGGTCGCATGTGAAAACGAGCAAAGGGGATCGCGTCCGATGCAGCAGTCATAAGACCTAGAATTTCCATGCATAAGGCTACCGAAGGGAATGATTGTGACTGAAGGTTTCGACAAGCTGAGATCAATTTCAGACGTCTCTTGTCTGTCAGAGACAGAGTCATGGACACTGAATCTATCTGGAAACCTAAAAAGGTTACCTTTGTCTTAGGAATCAATGAACTTTTTGGTAAATTGATCCTCCAACCATGATCTTGAAGAAACAACACAAGTCGATTCGTATGAGATTCTGCTAAATGTGAAGACTGAGCAAGTACCAAGATATCGTCCAAATAAGGAAATACCACAATACCCTGTTCTCTGATTACAGACAGAAGGGCACCGAGAACCTTTGTAAAAATTCTTGGAGCTGTTGCTAGGCCAAACGGCAGAGCCACAAACTGGTAATGCTAGTCTAGGAAAGAGAATCTCAGAAACTGATAGTGATCTTGATGAAGCGGAATATGCAGATATGCATCCTGTAAATCTATTGTAGACATATAATGCCCTTGCTGAACAAAGGGCAGGATAGTCCTTACAGTTACCATCTTGAACGTTGGTATCCTTACATAACGATTCAATATTTTTAGATCCAGAACTGGTCTGAAGGAATTCTCCTTCTTTGGTACAATGAAGAGATTTGAATAAAACCCCAGCCCCTGTTCCAGAACTGGAACTGGCATAATTACTCCAGCCAACTCTAGATCTGAAACACATTTCAGAAATGCTCAAGCCTTTGCTGGGTTTACTGGGACACGGGAAAGAAAAAATCTCTTTGCAGGAGGCCTTATCTTGAAGCCAATTCTGTATCCTTCTGAAACAATGTTCTGAATCCAAAGATTGTGAATTGAATTGATCCAAATTTCTTTGAAAAAACGTAATCTGCCCCCTACCAGCTGGGCTGGAATGAGGGCCGCACCTTCATGTGGACTTAGGAGCTGGCTTTGGTTTTCTAAAAGGCTTGGATTTATTCCAAACTGGAGATGGTTTCCAAACTGATACCGCTCCTGTGGATGAAGATCAGGCTTTTGTTCCTTATTGTGACGAAAGGAACGAAAACGATTATTAGACCTAAATTTACCTTTAGATTTTTTATCCTGTGGTAAAAAAGTTCCTTTCCCTCCAGTAACAGTTGAGATAATAGAATCAAACTGAGAACCAAATAATTTATTACCCTGGAAAGAAAGGGAAAGCAAAGTAGACTTAGAAGACATATCAGCATTCCAAGTTTTAAGCCATAAAGCTCTTCTAGCTAAAATAGCTAGAGACATATACCGGACATCATCTCTAATGATGTCAAAGATGGCATCACAAATAAAATTATTAGCATGTTGAAGAAGATTAATAATGCTATGAGAATTATGATCTGTTACTTGTTGCGCTAAAGCTTCTAACCAAAAAGTTGAAGCTGCAGCAACATCCGCTAAAGATATAGCAGGTCTAAGAAGATTACCTGAACAAAAGCAAGCTTTTCTTAGAAAGGATTCAATTTTCCTATCTAAAGGATCCTTAAAGGAAGTACTATCTGCCGTAGGAATAGTAGTACGCTTAGCAAGAGTAGAGACAGCCCCATCAACCTTAGGGATTTTGTCCCAAAACTCTAATCTGTCAGATGGCACAGGATATAATTGCTTAAAACGTTTAGAAGGAGTAAATGAATTACCCAAATTATTCCATTCCCTGGAAATTACTTCAGAAATAGCATCAGGGACAGGAAAAACTTCTGGAATAACTACAGGAGATTTAAAAACCTTATTTAAACGTTTAGATTTAGTATCAAGAGGACCAGAATCCTCTATTTCTAATGCAATTAAGACTTCTTTAAGTAAAGAACGAATAAATTCCATTTTAAATAAATATGAAGATTTATCAGCATCAACCTCTGAGACAGAATCCTCCGAACCAGAAGAACCATTATCAGAATGATGATGTTCATTTAAAAATTCATCTGAAAAATGAGAAGTTTTAAAAGACTTTTTACGTTTACTAGAAGGAAGAATAACAGACATAGCCTTCTTAATGGATTTAGAAACAAAATCTCTCATGTTATCAGGAACACTCTGAGTATTAGATGTTGACGGAACAGCAACAGGTAATGTAACATTACTAAAGGAAATATCTGCATTAACAAGTTTGTCATGACATTCAGTACAAACAACAGCTGGAGGAACAGATGCCACAAGTTTACAGCAGATACACTTAACTTTGGTAGATCCAGCACCAGGCAGTGATTTTCCAGAAGTATCTTCTGACTCAGTGTCAATCTGGGACATCTTGCAATATGTAATAGAAAAAACAACATATAAAGCAAATTTGATCAAATTCCTTAAATGACAGTTTCAGTAATGGGAAAAAATGCCAGTGAACAAGCTTCTAGCAACCAGAAGCAATAAATAATGAGACTTAAATAATGTGGAGACAATAGTGACGCCCATATTTTTTTAGCGCCAAAAAAGACGCCCACATTATTTGGCGCCTAAATGCTTTTGGCGCCAAAATGACGCCACATCCGGAACGCCGACACTTTTGGCGCAAAAAAAACGTCAAAAATGACGCAACTTCCGGCGACACATATGACGCCGGAAACAGAAAGAAATTTTTGCGCCAAAAAAGTCCGCGCCAAGAATGACGCAATAAAATGAAGCATTTTCAGCCCCCGCGAGCCCACAGGGAAAAAAGTCAAATTTTAAGGTAAGAAAAAAATTGATTAATTCATATGCATTATCCCAAATATGAAACTGACTGTCTGAAATAAGGAACGTTGAACATCCTGAGTCAAGGCAAATAAATGTTTGAATACATATATTTAGAACTTTATATAAAAGTGCCCAACCATAGCTTAGAGTGTCACAGAAAATAAGACTTACTTACCCCAGGACACTTATCTACATGTAGTAGAAAGCCAAACCAGTACTGAAATGAGAATCAGAAGAGGTAATGATATATATTAGAGTATATCGTCGATCTGAAAAGGGAGGTAAGAGATGAATCTCTACGACCGGTAACAGAGAACCTATGAAATAGACCCCGTAGACCTTGTCCCCTGCTTAGACATATTTATGTTAGAGAACTGCTTTTCCCTCCTGACAGACCCTTGCATCTTTCATCCAGTGCTGCACTGACGTTTCTGGATTCTGAGTCATAGGGAAAGCAAAAGTATTGTCAAAGGATCTGCGGGAAAAGGTAGTTTAACTGTATAAAAAAGGAAAAGGATATAAAAAGATATCCAAGGAATTGAGAATGCCAATCAGCAGTGTTCAAACTCTAATCAAGAAGTGGAAAATGAGGGGTTCTGTTGAAACCAAACCACGGTCAGGTAGACCAACTAAAATTTCAGCCACAACTGCCAGGAAAATTGTTCGGGATGCAAAGAAAAACCCACAAATAACTTCAGGTGAAATACAGGACTCTCTGAAAACATGTGGTGTGGCTGTTTCAAGATGCACAATAAGGAGGCACTTTAAGAAAGATGGGCTGCATGTTCGAGTCGCCAGAAGAAAGCCATTACTACGCAAATGCCACAAGGTATCCCGCTTACAATACACCAAACAGCACAGAAACAAGCCTCAAACCTTCTGGCACAAAGTCATTTGGAGTGTTGAGACCAAAATTGAGCTTTTTGGCCACAACCATAAACTCTACATTTGGAGAGGAGTCAACAAGACTTATTATGAAAGGTACACCATTCCTACTGTGAAACACGGAGGTGGGTCGCTGATGTTTTGGGGATGTGTGAGCTACAAAGGCACAGGAAATTTGGTCAGAGTTGATGGCAAGATGAATGCAGTATGTTATCAAAAAATACTACAGGAAAATTTGCATTCATCAGCCTGGAAGCTGCGTATGGGACATACTTGGACATTCCAACATGATAATGATCCTAAACACAAGGCCAAGTCGAACTGTCATTGGCTACAGCAGAATAAAGTGAAGGTTCTGGAGTAGCCATCTCGGTTTCCTGACCTCAATATCATTGGGCCACTCTGGGGAGATCTCAAATGTGCAGTTCATTCAAGACAGCCCAATAATTTACAGGAACTGGAGGCTTTTTGCCAGGAAGAATGGGCAGCTTTACCATCTGAGAAGATAAAGAGCCTCATCCACAAATACCACAAAAGACTTCAAGCTGTCATTGATGTACAGTATAAGGGGGGCGGGGGCAATACAAGGTATTAAGAACTGGGGTATGTAAACTTTTGATCAGGGTCATTTGGGTAGTTTCGGTTGTCATTATGATTTAAAAAGAGTAAACACAGTTGATTGATAATAAATTGCTTCAGCCAAAACACTAACCATGAGTGAAAGAAAAATTTCTGTGTTATCATTCATATTCTCTGAGAAATGGCCAAGAAATCATAAATTCTACCCGGGTATGTAAACTTATGAATATATATATATATATATATATATATATATATATATATATATATATATATATATATATATATATATATATATATATATATATATATATATATATATATATATATATATATATATATATATATATATATATATATATATATATATATTTTTTTTTTTTTTTTTTTTTTTTTCTTCTGTTAAGTGTGATCAGTCCACGGGTCATCATTACTTGTGGGATATTAACTGCTCCCCTACAGGAAGTGCAAGAGGATTCACCCAGCAGAGTTGCTATATAGCTCCTCCCCTCTACGTCACCCCCAGTCATTCTCTTGCACCCAACGACTAGATAGGATGTGTGAGAGGACTATGGTGATATATTTAGTTTTTATATCTTCAATCAAAAGTTTGTTATTTTATAATAGCACCGGAGTGTGTTATTCCTTCTCTGGTAGAATTTGAAGAAGAATCTACCTGAGTTTTTCTATGATTTTAGCCGGAGTAGTTAAGATCATATTGCTGTTTCTCGGCCATCTGAGGAGTGAGGTAAACTTCAGATCAGGGGACAGCAGGCAGATTAATCTGCAAAGAGGTATGTAGCAGTTTATTATTTTCTGACATGGAATTGATGAGAAAATCCTGCCATACCGTTATAATGTAAACTCAGCCTTGAATGCAGTAGATGTAGCTGATATCAGGCTGTCATGTATGTATATTTTACACTTCAGTTTTCTGGGAAATGGTACTTCTCTGGCTTTTAAACTGTATACATAGACTTAACCTATTTTGCAGGGACTTGCAATAGGTTTTAAATGACAATTAATTATTGAGGTAAAATGTTTTTTTGCTGGCATGTAAAAACGTTTTTTTCTCTGAGGTACTGGGTGAAAAAATGTTTTGGACACTTTTTTTCCACTTGGCAATAGTTTTGATTTAAATTAGAGCAGTTCACTGATCCCTCTCACTGTTATGTGTGTGGGGGAGGGGCCATTTTGGTGCTTTCACTATGCATCAGAAAAACTCAGTCAGAGGTTCATTTTCTTCCTGCATGATCCGGTTCATCTCTACAGAGTTCAGGGATCTCAAGAGTCTTTTTTGAGGGAAGTAATCATACAGCAGAGCTGTGCTGATTGTATTGACTGTGATATAAAAAACGTTTATTTGTGTATTTTTTTTCTGCTGCCTGGGTTAGTTATCATTTGCTGAGGGGAACAATCCTTTGCTAAAACTGTATATTCTGACAAAGATTGATGCTATAACTTAATTATTTTATCTGTTATAATATTTTTCTGTGCTTCTTAAAGGCACAGTTCGTTTTCATATTATTTGTAAATTACTTTGAAAAGTATTTCCAAGTTGCTGTTTATTTGCTAGTGTGTTAAACATGTCTGATTCAGAGGAAGATATCTGTGCTATATGTGTTAATGCCAAAGTGGAGCCCAATAGAAATTTATGTACTAAATGTATTGATGCTACTTTAAAAAATAGTCAATCTGTACAAATTGAACATATTTCACCAAACAACGAGGGGAGAGTTATGCCGACTAACTCGCCTCACGTGTCAGTACCTGCATCTCCCGCTCAGGAGGTGCGTGATATTGTAGCGCCGAGTGCATCTGGGCGGCCATTACAAATCACATTACAAGATATGGCTACTGTTATGACTGAAGTTTTGGCTAAACTACCAGAACTAAGAGGTAAACGTGATCACTCTGGGATGAGAACAGAGTGCGCTGATAATGCAAGGGCCATGTCTGATACTGCGTCACAGTTTGCAGAACATGAAGACGGAGAGCTTCATTCTGTGGGTGACGGTTCTGATCCAAATAAACTGGACTCAGACATTTCAAATTTTAAATTTAAGCTTGAGAACCTCCGTGTGTTACTAGGGGAGGTATTAGCGGCTCTGAATGATTGTAACACAGTTGCAATCCCAGAAAAAATGTGTAGGTTGGATAAATATTTTGCGGTACCGACGAGTACTGACGTTTTTCCTATACCTAAGAGACTTACTGACATTGTTACTAAGGAGTGGGATAGACCCGGTGTGCCTTTCTCACCCCCTCCTATATTCAGAAAAATGTTTCCAATAGACGCCGCCACACGGGACTTATGGCAAATGGTCCCTAAGGTGGAGGGAGCAGTTTCTACTTTAGCTAAGCGTACCACTATCCCAGTGGAGGATAGCTGTGCTTTTTCAGATCCAATGGATAAAAAATTAGAGGGTTACCTTAAGAAAATGTTTGTTCAACAAGGGTTTATATTGCAACCTCTTGCATGTATTGCGCCTGTCACGGCTGCAGCAGCATTTTGGTTTGACTCTCTGGAAGAGACACTTCAATCATCCACACTAGATGACATCACACACAAACTTAAATTCCTTAAGTTAGCTAATTCATTTATTTCAGATGCCGTAGTACATTTAACTAAACTTGCGGCTAAAAATTCAGGATTCGCCATTCAGGCACGCAGAGCTCTGTGGCTAAAATCCTGGTCAGCTGATGTTACGTCTAAATCTAAATTGCTTAATATTCCTTTCAAAGGGCAGACCTTATTCGGGCCCGGCTTGAAAGAGATTATTGATGACATTACAGGAGGTAAAGGTCATGCCCTGCCAAAGCCAAGGCTAGACAGTCCAATTTTCGTTCCTTTCGTAATTTCAAAGCAGGAGCAGCATCAACTTCCTCTGCACCAAAACAGGAAGGAGCTGTTGCTCGCTACAGACAAGGCTGGAAACCTAACCAGTCCTGGAACAGGGGCAAACAGGCCAGAAAACCTGCTGCTGCCCCTAAGACAGCATGAATTGAGGGCCCCCGATCCGGGACCGGATCTAGTGGGGGGCAGACTTTCCCTCTTCGCCCAGGCTTGGGCAAGAGATGTTCAGGATCCCTGGGCGTTAGAGATCATATCTCAGGGATACCTTCTGGACTTCAAATCCTCTCCCCCAAGAGGGAGATTTCATCTGTCAAGGTTGTCAACAAACCTAACAAAGAAGGAAGCGTTTCTACGCTGCGTACAAGATCTTTTATTAATGGGAGTGATCCATCCAGTTCCGCGGTTGGAACAAGGACAAGGGTTTTACTCAAATCTGTTTGTAGTTCCCAAAAAAGAGGGAACCTTCAGGCCAATCTTGGATTTAAAGATCCTAAACAAATTCCTAAGAGTTCCATCGTTCAAGATGGAAACTATTCGAACAATTTTGCCCATGATCCAAGAGGGTCAGTACTTGACCACAGTGGATTTAAAGGATGCTTACCTTCACATACCGATTCACAGAAGTCATTACCGGTATCTAAGGTTTGCCTTTTTAGACAGGCATTACCAGTTTGTAGCTCTTCCATTCGGACTGGCTACGGCTCCAAGAATCTTCACAAAGGTTCTGGGCACTCTTCTGGCGGTACTAAGACCGCAAGGAATTTCAGTAGCTCCGTACTTAGACGACATACTGATACAAGCTTTCAAACTGCCAAATCTCATACAGAGATAGTACTGGCATTTCTAAGGTCGCATGGATGGAAAGTGAACGAAGAGAAAAGTTCTCTCTTTCCACTCACAAGAGTTCCCTTCCTGGGGACTCTGATAGATTCTGTAGAAATGAAGATTTACCTGACAGAGGACAGGTTAACAAAACTTCAAAGTGCATGCCGTGTCCTTCATTCCATTCAAGAGACCAGAAATTCTCTTCTATGGTGGCTTTATCGGCCACATCTGTCCAGGGGAATGCCATTCAGCAGGCCAGACTGGTCAATTGTAACAACAGACGCCAGCCTACTAGGTTGGGGCGCTGTCTGGAATTCTCTGAAGGCTCAGGGACTATGGAATCAGGAGGAGAGTCTTCTTCCAATAAACATTCTGGAATTGAGAGCAGTCCTCAATGCTCTTCTGGCTTGGCCCCAGTTAGCAACTCGGGGGTTCATCAGGTTCCAGTCGGACAACATCACGACTGTAGCTTATATCAACCATCAGGGAGGGACAAGAAGCTCCCTAGCAATGATGGAAGTATCGAAGATAATTCGCTGGGCAGAGTCTCACTCTTGCCACCTGTCTGCAATCCACATCCCGGGAGTGGAGAACTGGGAGGCGGATTTCTTAAGTCGTCAGACTTTTCATCCGGGGGAGTGGGAACTTCATCCAGAGGTCTTTGCCCAAATACTTCGACGTTGGGGCAAACCAGAGATAGATCTCATGGCGTCTCGACAGAACGCCAAGCTTCCGCGCTACGGGTCCAGATCCAGGGATCAGGGAGCGGTCCTGATAGATGCCTTGACAGCACCATGGACCTTCAGGATGGCTCATGTGTTTCCACCTTTCCCGATGCTTCCTCGATTGATTGCCAGAATCAAACAGGAGAAAGCATCAGTGATTCTAATAGCGCCTGCATGGCCACGCAGGACTTGGTATACAGATCTGGTGGACATGTCATTCTGTCCACCTTGGTCGTTACCTCTGAAACAGGACCTTCTGATTCAGGGTCCTTTCAAACATCAAAATCTAACTTCTCTGAAGCTGACTGCTTGGAAATTGAACGCTTGATCTTATCAAGGCGTGGTTTTTCTGAGTCAGTTATTGATACCTTAATACAGGCTAGGAAGCCTGTTACCAGAAAGATTTACCATAAAATATGGCGTAAATACCTATATTGGTGCGAATCCAAAGGTTACTCTTGGAGTAAGGTTAGGATTCCTAGGATATTGTCTTTTCTACAAGAAGGTTTAGAAAAGGGGTTATCCGCTAGTTCCTTAAAGGGACAGATCTCAGCTCTGTCCATTCTGTTACACAAGCGTCTGTCAGAAGTTCCAGACGTTCAGGCTTTTTGTCAGGCTTTGGCCAGGATTAAACCTGTGTTTAAAGCTGTGGCTCCACCATGGAGTTTAAACCTTGTTCTTAACGTTTTACAGGGTGTTCCGTTTGAACCCCTTCATTCCATTGATATAAAGTTGTTATCTTGGAAAGTTCTATTTTTAATGGCTATTTCCTCGGCTCGAAGAGTCTCTGAGTTATCAGCCTTACATTGTGATTCTCCTTATTTGATTTTTCACTCGGATAAGGTAGTTCTGCGTACTAAGCCTGGGTTCTTACCTAAGGTAGTCACTAACAGGAATATCAATCAGGAGATTGTTGTTCCATCCTTGTGCCCAAATCCTTCTTCGAGGAAGGAACGTCTTTTGCACAATCTGGATGTAGTTCGTGCCCTTAAATTTTATTTACAGGCAACTAAAGATTTTCGACAAACGTCTTCCCTGTTTGTCGTTTACTCTGGTCAGACGAGAGGTCAAAAAGCTTCTGCTACCTCTCTCTCTTTTTGGCTTCGTAGCATAATTCGTTTAGCTTATGAGACTGCTGGACAGCAGCCTCCTGAAAGAATTACAGCTCATTCCACTAGAGCTGTGGCTTCCACTTGGGCCTTTAAGAATGAGGCCTCTGTTGAACAGATTTGCAAGGCTGCAACTTGGTCTTCGCTTCATACTTTTTCCAAATTTTACAAATTTGACACTTTTGCTTCCTCGGAGGCTATTTTTGGGAGAAAGGTTCTTCAGGCAGTGGTTCCTTCTGTATAAAGAGCCTGCCTATCCCTCCCGTCATCCGTGTACTTTTGCTTTGGTATTGGTATCCCACAAGTAATGATGACCCGTGGACTGATCACACTTAACAGAAGAAAACATAATTTATGCTTACCTGATAAATTCCTTTCTTCTGTAGTGTGATCAGTCCACGGCCCGCCCTGTTTTTTAAGGCAGGTAAATATTTTTTAAATTATACTCCAGTCACCACTACACCCTTGGCTTCTCCTTTCTCGTTGGTCCTTGGTCGAATGACTGGAGGTGACGTAGAGGGGAGGAGCTATATAGCAACTCTGCTGGGTGAATCCTCTTGCACTTCCTGTAGGGGAGCAGTTAATATCCCACAAGTAATGATGACCCGTGGACTGATCACACTACAGAAGAAAGGAATTTATCAGGTAAGCATAAATTATGTTATATATATATATATATATATATATATATATATATATATATATATATATATATATATATATATATATATATATATATACACACACACATACATACATACATACATACACACACACACACTCTCTCTTTCTCCCTATTTATAAATATAAAGTTTTTAATCTGCACCTTAAAAAAAGTTCTTTTGTAGCTATTGGGTTAAAAGTTAACATTTACCCAGTCTAAACACAGGTTTGAAAAGAAAAAAAAAAAAAAGTTTCAGGATCTGAAGTTGAATCGAGAAGGAATACAGGCTGAAAAGCAAACAAGAAACCACAAACAGGTTATGTGTGTACAAGTATTGGCAAAATGCATCTCTAAACATCATTTGAAATGGAAATATACAATGGCAGATTTTTTCTAACAATATTCTTACAAACATAGCTCAATTTCTAAAAGAAAAATTAAATAAATATTAATGAACGGCTTATTTACAGATTTATGATTTAACAACATTTAAATGAATACACAGCAGTTAAAAAAAAAGAAAAAGGACATTCTCCACTTTTAAAAGCATAGAATATATTAAAATGTACTGCGCCCTTTTAAGAGAATATCATAAACCCAATGCTGAATTTCCATTTAAAAGTTGACCTCTGATTTACTGAGAGACATGCAATTATAAGGGAGAGCATCAGGTATTTATCACAGGTCTTTAAGCCACAATTAAACATGATTAAACATCTTGGCAGCACAATAATTTGAAGCAATATTAAAACAATTAAAAAAAGGGAAAGTAAACAAGGTGAGATTTTTATATAAAATGTTCATACATAATGAAACAACTTTACCCCTTCTCATGTAATGTAGCTCTTGAGCAATTTCTAATTCTCAGAACTTAATATGCACCTGTTGACCTATCAAGGCTAACTCTGCTACATATATGTCCCTGATTGGCTTTATCAGATGACAACCGAAAACCATTGCTTTTTATACTAAATGTTATGACAGTGGTTAGCTTTGTTGTCCGCAGACTAAAAACCAGATAGGCTCCTCCAAATAAGGCAAATAAAGGGTGGAGTTTAGCTATAGAAAAATAATTGCAGTAAAAAAAAAAATAAAAAAACACAGTTAAATTTCTAAAAAGATTAAGGCTTGGGTGATGTTATTCAATAGCAACACAACAGATATGTCTTGTAATTATAAGGTGTTTTCTGTCCCTTTAACAGACATGAAAGCAATTCAAATTTTTCCCACACAAAACTCTGTTTTACCCCTGAAAAAGGGCTTAATAAAACACATAGTTAAAGTCAGCTGCAGAGTAGCAATGTACTACAGGGGCCTAACTGAACACACTTGGTATACAAATGACGAGAGAGACGTGTGTAACGACAAATGACTAGGGATGGGCGAATGTTTCTAAAAATTCGAAATTTAAAACGAATTTTGATACATTCGTTCGAATTTCGAATGTTTATATAACATTCTATTTTCGAATTTTCGTTTTTGAATTTTTCAATAAAATTCGAAAATATTTGTTCGAATAATAGAATGTTTAGCTATGTAATTCATTCAATTTCGAAATGTAATATTTGAATTCGAATACGACATTCAAATTTTAAATAGTATTTCTAGTCTACAACTGTGTTTAACAAATGCTACATTCGAATTTGAAGTAGAATTTCTAGTCTAATACTGTGTGTTAAATGTAATATTCAAATTCGAATGTGACATTCGAAAATAGATTTTTTAAGAATATTCGTTCTTATCAACATTCTATTATGTAAATTGAATTTCTACAATAACATTCGTTCTAACATTCGAATTTGGATATAAAAACATTCGCCCATCCCTACCAATGACCAGCTAGTTCAGAGATGTACATAAATGCTTCTGAGCCTACCAAGGTATACTTTCCAACTAAGGATACCAAGAGAACAAAGCAAATTACATAATAGAAGTAAATTGGAAAGTTGTTTACAATTACATGCTTTATCTGAACCATGAGTTTGTGATTTTACTGTCCCCTCATTGTATTGTTATATAATTATATTCTTTGATTATCTAAAAAAAAAAAAAAGACATAAAAACTAAAATGTTTCTATCATGGTTCAGATAGAACATACAATTTATACAACTTTCCAATGTATTTCCAATATCAAATTATATTTGTTTTCTTGTTATCTTCCTGCTTTTCCCACAAAGGATAAGTACAGGCGTTTGCATGTGTCTGCAGTAATATATGGCAGCGGTTTTGCTACAATGTTATACATTAGTAAGAACACTAGATGGCAGCACGATTTCCTGTCATGTAGTGCTTCAGACACGTGCACGCTACCTATCTACATATCACTTCTAAAAAGAAACAAGTGAACAAAGCAAATTTGAGGATAGAGAATACAAATTTAAAAATGTTTTTAATTTACTTCTATCATCAGAATATAGAAAAAAAAAATTGGGGCTGAATGTCCCTTTAAAAAAAGGGATGTTAAACAGTCAGCAAATACCAAAGAAATGTGTTTAGGAAGCACTTGGGGATACAAATAAAATTAAGTCTTATTCAGGTGTCACTATAACAAAAATTATTTGCTACCACAAATCCCAAATAGTTACCACCAAGAAATAAATATTGTTAGTGTGCACTGATAAAATCCAATAATGATAGTTTAAAGCACCAGTAAATACAGCAGATTTGCATAATCAAACGCACAATAAAAAGAAAACACAATAGCACTTAGTCTGAACTTGAAATGAGTAGATTTTTTTTCTGACAAAATTTCAGTTCTCTATTAATATTCCTCCTGTATCATGTGACAGCCATCAGCCAATCACAAACGCATATAAGTATATTCTGAGCATGTGCAAGAATTCACAATAGGAGCTGGTGACTCAAAAACTGTAAATAAAAAAAGACTTCACATTTTGATAATGGAAGCAAATTGGAAAGTTGTTTAAAATTGCTGCTCTATCTGAATCATGAAAGTTTTAAGTTTGACTTGAGTGTCCCTTTAAGTCCATTTCTTTTGCAATATAACAACAGTTAATTTACTGATATGGAAGACGCTTACTTTTGTGTATAGGTGTCTATTTCTCAAACACACGTTTGATCCTTTCCATCACCTAGTTATTTTAACTTTTAATCTATAAAGAGAAATATCTTGATTGTATTAAAAAATAACTATTGATAAAAACGGTCTACATCCGTGTACACATGTATAAGATATGTAGCGCTCATTAAAAATAAATCAGAGGGGGAATTAAACACCAAATACCATTTTTTTTTAAATCTGGGAAATCACCACCATATATGGATACACTGAACCAATAAGTCCCAGGATATCATGTGAACATTTTGTCCACTGGAGATCTGTTCAGGACTTTTTTTTCAATCTGTAGGTGGTATTAAGGGTGTGTGTCCTGACGCATTTCGCCAGCCAGATTCTTCAGAGGTTCACTTCCTTGATACCAAGGATGCCCCCTGCTCCAATGATTGTGTTAACTCTTGGTAAACTGTCTCACGTATAATTAAAACTTTGTGCGCTATTGACACATTTTATCGATGTTGCTCATATATACGCAATGTAACCCTAAGGTAAAAAGGCCTTAGGTTTACACAATGTTACACAATGAATATTATAAAGCGACAAATTCACTCTTATTTATACAATAAATGCTGCAAAGTCTATACCTCTCTAAGTCATTCCAGTCGGCTTTAACGTTTTCAAAGTGTGGACCCAATACGTTCTCACATTTCATAGCTGTAGCAGTTTAGTTCCTTCTTTGTAGTTTGTGATCAAAGCAATACAAGAAATTCCCTCAAACACAGATCATACACTGTCCTTATAATGATATTTTAAAAAGTGACTTGCAAAGCCTGCATCATCCATTCCATCCGTAATATGCCTTATATGTTCTGCACATCTTTCTTTCAGAGAGCATTTTGTACGGCCAATATACAGGTAGCCCTCAGTTTAAGCGGGGGTTAGGTTCCAGAAGGAATGGTTGTAAACAGAAACCGTTGTAAATTGAAACCCAGTTTATAATGTAAGTCAATAGGAAGTGAGGGAGATAGGTTCCAGGTCCCTCTCAAAATTGTCATAAGTAACACCTAATACATTATTTTTAAAGCTTTGAAATGAAGACTTTACATGCTAAACAGCATTATAAACCTAATAAAATAATCACACAACACAGACTTCACTTGCATTTGTCTGCAAACAGTTCTTTCTATGCATTCTAATCTGGACTGAGTTATAGACAGGAATATCTTGTTCCTTTGAAATCTGCTTGATAGCTCAGGTCTGGTTAAACTGATTAATTTCAGCTTGCTTGGCTTTGCTGCAACACAAGCGGACAGCTCCACCTACTGGCTATTTTAATAAATGTACTGCTTCTCAATGCTTTTCAATAGCAGTCACATGACTGGAACAAAAGGTTGTTATTCTGAAACAGTGTAAATTGAACCGTTGTAAAACGAGGGCCACCTGTACATTAAATTGCAATAACATTGTATCATATATTACATAATTGCTTTTACAGTTTTACTTAAGTTTTCAATGTCTGCACCCTCATACAGCTGTGGTCAGGGGCTACACTGAAAATTTGTAAGTGCTAATTTTACATGAAAACAAGTAAGTTGTTTAACATAATCTGTTTCTATGCACTTTTGAATGCTCTATCCGAATCATGAAAGAAAAAAAAAATATTTTTGCTGCTACAGAATAGCACATCAGTCCCAAGTTTTAACATTTTTAAAACAAATTAACATTTTTTTCAATAGCCAAACTGCACCTACCATTTGCCTTATTTGGAGGAGCCTATCTGATCTTTAAGGCCAGTCACTGTTAAGAGGGTATAAAGTGAATTGTTTTGCAGTTGATATCTGCTAAATTCCATTAGGGACAGATATGTAGCAGAGTTAGTTTTGCTAAATCATTCAAGCTCCAGGAAGTAGAAATGGCTCAAATTACATGATGCGCTCGATAATCCACGGGCCAACAGGGGCGTACTTAATCGCCCCTGTGCGCCCAGCTTCACCTCTAGCGGGCAGCAATCTGCTGCCTACATTTACCATTGCACACAAGCACTCCTGTGCAACGCCACGCTTGCACAGCCAATCATCTGATCTAAAAATCCAGTATAAAAATGGTTTAAAAACTTAATTATAAGATACCAGTTTAGCACTGTTGATGAGGTTAGTCTGGAACACCCACTTAAAGCGTCTGGAAAGCAAAAATAGCAGACACCCCCTCCCCACATATGAAAAGACCTTTTACACAAACAGGATCAAGCTGGAGTAGGTAGATAACAGTCTACTTCTAAAACTCGGAGAGTCTGAAAATCAGCACAATGTTATTTGAAAATAAGCAAAACTATACATGAAAAAAAAAAAAAAAAAAAAAACTATAGCGGTTATATAAATGGTTCATCTAAAAAACATTTATGCAAAGAAAAATGTAGTGTACAATGTCCCTTTAAACCCAAGTGAAAACAATTATATGTTATGTGACATTAAACACTTTGAGTTGGTGATATAAAATGATAAATCATATATTTAAAAAAAAAGTCTGCAATAAACTTTCATTATTTATTTTTCTCCCCCTTTCCTTTAATTCTATTCTGAAATTGTGAGCTTTTCAGTTCCTGTTAGAAATGGAAGTGCAGAACACTGTTATATTCCTCACAGCCATTGGCTCCACACTCTAGTGACCTATTTATAACTGTCCCTAATTGGCCACAGCATAGAAGGTAACACAAGTTACAACACAGCAGCTCCCATTGTTTTATAGACACAAAAAAACTATACACTTATTGTGTCAATATTTAAACAACTAATGAAACTTTAAAAACGACATCAACATGTTATCTAACACTAATCTTTTTGTTGAATGCATCATTATATCTAACATTTATTTAAGGTTTAATTTCCCTTTAAGTACTGCTCTTTTACCTATATTTTTAAGTTACAACAAAATCTATAAGAGATTGTTTAGAGTTCAGCTGTAGATGGTCCCGTTATACGAGAGGAAAAAGTGCTTGAGTTTTGTCATACAAGTGAAAAGTTACATATAATAATAATAATAATAATAATAATAAATATAAATAATGACATGGGGTAAAGCTGTTTGTCAAAAGGATTGACAGCTTCAGCTATGACCAATACATAGCAACTACCTTGTATATTTAGTTTGAAGAATGAACTGCGCCACCAGTGAATGGTTTTGCAAACAATGAACAGAGCAAACAGGACAGCCAAAAGTTCAGGTATTATTGACTTAGGTGCAGCTGTGAAATATATACATACACACAGTATGTATATATATATTCTCGGTTTTGTTTGACTCCTAGAAAGAGCCCTGTCGGTTTTGTTTGACTGCTAGAAAGTGCCCTGGGAAATATAAATAAAATATTCAGACAGACCATTTTATGTATTTATTTTTTATTATTACGACATTAACTTACCAACCAAAACTGATGCACCTTTAAACACTTTAAAGGACAGTAGACACCTTGTAATGACAAGATATTTCTGTTGTGTTGCTATAGAATAATATATCAGCCAAGTCTTAAAGGGACAGTAGTCGTAATTAAAAATATTCATGATTTAGACAGAGCATACTATTTTGAACAACTTTCCAATATACTTTTAATTATTTAATTGGCTTCCTTCTCTTGTTATCCTTTGCTGAAATTTTTATCTAGGTAGGCTCAGGATCAGCAAAGAACCTAGGTTCTAGCTGCTGATTGGTGGCTACATATATTTACCAACTGTCATTGGCTCACCCATGTGTTCAGTTGGAAACCTGTAGTGCATTGCTGCTTCTTCAACAAATTATATCAAGAAATTGAAGCAAATTTGATAATAGAAGTAAACTGGAAAATTCTTTAAAAATTGTTCTACCTAAATAATGAAAGAAAAATTTTGGGTTTCATGTCCCTTTAACGTTCTGAAAGCATGTTTAAAACGTCCTTTCTAATGCAATTAGTTTTCAATAGCCAAACTACGACCACCATTTGCCTTATTGGGAGGAGCCAATCTGGGATTTAGCTTGCAGACAACATGGCTAACCACGCTCATAAAGTTAGTATAAAATTCATTGTTTTGCAGTTATCCAATAAAGCCAATTTGGCACAGATATGTAGCAGGGTTATAGCTACAAGACGACGGCAGGGTGTATTTAAAGGCTAGCAACAGTGATGAAGTAAGTAGTTGGCATCAGCTAAGGCCAATTAGTGACAGATATGTAGCAGAGTTAGAGCTGACAAGTCAGCAGGGTGCTTTTTCATGTTCTGAGAATTAGAAATTGTTCAATTTTCAGAGCTGAATTATATGAAAGGGAGGCAAAATAAATATTGAAAATATATTGTAAAGTGGTTTCATTGCCTTATTTAGGGGATCCAGTCTGGGCTTGAGTGTACAGCTGACTAGCCATGGTCCCTGTGCTAGTAAATAATGCATTGTTTTCCAGTTCTCATCCGTTAAAGCTATGTAGCAGGGTTAACGTTTATAAGTCTGCAGAGTGACTTTAGTTTTATATAAAAAAAAAATTAAAGCCACAAAAACACACATTAATGTCACTTTATTTTCTCCCTTAAATTTTAATACCAGATATAATATTTATCCTTTGTGTAATGGAAATTCAAAAGAAAATTTCAAGCTCCTCTATTCAAGTACTAGAAAAAATGGCTGTACTATTTGCTTAGCCCCCACAAAAGGGTTTAAACATACAGGAGACGCACTACTGGGGATACGCAGAGTACTGCAGGTCCTGAACGGAAACTGATGACTCAGATGTGTAATCAGTGGCCGATTACGCTTGGGACCTGCAGTGCTCTGCAGGTCCTCAGCGTTCCTGTCGTGTAGTACGCCAGACACTTATCTAGGTATCTCTTCAAAAAAAAAATTCCATGAAAACAAAGCAAATTTGATAATAGAAGAAAATTGGAAACTTTTTTAAAATGGTTTGCTCTGTCTGGATCACAAAATAACTTTTTTGGGGTTTCATTGTCCTTTAAAATTAAATTTTCTAACAAATTAGAACATGTCATTTTTTGTCAGTTATGGCCCATTAACCAGGTACTTTTAAATTAAAGAAAACAATTAAAATAAATAAATGCAAAATTGCAGAAGTGCAGAGTATACCCTTTGAATTTCCATTAGGTTTAGCTCTATGCAGTTTCCCTGCTTTTATTTGAGGCAAACTAGAATTAACATGATTTTGCTACTTTATTTTTCTAGGTTTCTCTTTTTTAAAAGTACAAAACAGAGCAAAATGTTCAAATTCATTGATTAAAGGGCCATAATACCCAAATGTTTAAACACTTGGAAGTGATGCAGCATAGCTGTAAAAAGCGGACTAGAAAATATCCCCTGAACATCTCTATGTAAAAAAGAAAGATATTTTACCTCAAACGTTTCTCAGTAGCCACATCCCATTGTAAATGACTTCTAAGCAGCAAATCAGTATGTCTGTACAGGGACAGCGGAAGGAGCGAGCTTACGTGCACACATCTTATTTCCCTATTTATCTTAAGGAAGTTTACAATGAAATCTCATGAGATAACAGTAAAAGAGTTCATGACCTCAGCACTGTTGATGCCGATTGGCTGCTGTTCATTTCTTCATTTTTTTTTTACCTGCAGCTGAGCAGCAGTTGAGTATAACGTTTTACACAGAACTAACTCTGCTGAGCTGAGGAAATTGTGAGGTAAAATATCTTCCTTTTTTACACAGAGATGCTCAGGTCATATTTTCCTGTCAGCTTTTTACACAGTTATACTGCATCAGTTTCAAGTGATTTAGCATATGAGTATTATGTCCCTTTAAGAAGGCTGAGTGTATCAGGTGAAATGTGTTAATAAGCGTGCAATATGCAAAATATCTTCAGTTAATATTTGTTTCTCCTAAGCCCATGCAAGAGAGAAAAAAAAACAAATTTAATTCCAATTCTTAGACTTTCAATACCCCATTTTAAATAAATCTTTTACAAAACACATATAACACAAGGCCGGATTGGCCCACCAGGACACTAGGAGATTTACCATTGGGGTCTGGCCAGCTACAATTTAATGGGTTGGTGCCGCTGGCGAGGCGATACAGCTGTATCACCTCTTTTATGATCTGAGCTATATGTATTAAAGGGACATTAAACACCACAAGATTCTAATATAAAACTGTTTACTTACATGTTGTGAAACTAATTTGCAATATACTTTCATTTTATTTTGTTCTCCTTTCCTGTAATACAATTCTGAATATTGTGGGATTTCCAATTCATGTTAAATATTGAAGTGCAGACACAGCTATATCCCACACAGCCATTGGTTGCACACTCTAGTAAGCCATTTTTTATAACTATTCCTTATTGGCCTCAGCAGAAAAGGTAACCTACATCATAATATGGCAGCACCCATTGCTTTATGGACATTAAAGGAACATGAACCCAAATTGTTTCTTTCATGATTTAGAAAGAGCATGCAATTTTAAACAACTTTCTAATTTACTTCTATAATCTAATTAGCTTAATTCTCTTGATATCCTATGCTGAAAAGCATATCTAGATAGGCTCAGTAGCTGCTGATTGGTGGCTGCACACAGATGCCTACTGTGATTGGCTCACCCATGTGCATTGCTATTTCTCCAACAAAGCAAATATCTAAAGAATAAAGCAAAATTAGATAATGGAAGTAAATTGGATTATGGTCTAAAATTGTACTCTCTACCGGAATCATGAAAGAAACTATTTGAGTTTAGTGTCCCTTTAACTTTATATTAGTTTTAATATTGAAAAAAATAAGGATAATTTAAAAAAAATTAAATGTACAAATTATTGTCAGGCTAAACTTTTCTCAGAATACATAATTCAAGCAATGATTTATTTAGTGTTTAATGACCCTTTAAGATCAAAAATATTTCCTTTTTATTACCTAAATCATGTACAAGTTAGCAGCCCTTTTTAAAAAATATTCAGTGTCTAGTTAAGTCACACTGTGAGCGAGTGAAACACTGTTTTGAGTGTCTCCTCCAAAGTATCCAAGTAATCCCCTTAAAGGGATTCTAAAAAATTTTCTTTCACGATTCAGATAGAGCATGCAATTTTAAGCAACTTTCTATTCTTCTATTTTACTCCTATTATCAATTTTTCTTTGTTCTCTTAGAAATGGAAGGTTAGGAACCGGACGATTTTTGGTTTAGCACCCTGGATAGCGCTGATTGGTGGAAGAACCAAAAATGGACCGGTGTTCTGTGAAGGGACCGAACTTTGTAAAACAGCGAACCATGTCACTTCCTGTGACGTTTCATCAGCTGTTGCTCTCAGTTTGAGCCTAATACGCATGCGTGGCAGATTCTTCACATTCCTGGGCACATACGTAACGGTAAAACGCTTTACAATTGTGAAATTATGAAACCATTGTATAGCGCATGCGTGGACTTTTCTATCACAAATGGGGGTGTTTTATTGAACTATGTTTATTGAACACTGTACATTATGCTGTGAAACAGAAATAAATGTATAGTTATTTATACATATTTATTTATATATAAGTTAAAAACATAGAAACATTCAAAGCACTTGACTTTATATTTACTGTGAAATACGATATGCAGTGGCGATATCCGAGTGGCTGTTTGTCATGCAGGGAGGAATAAACATGTTTTCATGTTAGTGCTTTTAATGTTTGTATGTTTTTAACTTATATATAAATACATATTTATAAATAACTATACATTTATTTGTTTCACAGCATAATGTACAGTGTTCAATAAACATCGTTCAATAAAACACCCCCATTTGTGATAGAAAAGCCCACACATGCGCTATACAATGGTTTCAGCATTTCACAATTGAAAATATTTATACCGTTACGTATGCGCCCAAGAATGTGAAGAATCTGCCACGCATGCGTATTAGGCTCAAACTGAGAGCAACAGCTGATGAAACGTCACAGGAAGTGACATGGTTCGCTGTTTTACAAAGTTAGGTCCCTTCACGGAACACCGGCAAGAGAACAAAGAAAAATTGGTAATAGGAGTAAGTTAGAAAGTTGCATGTTCTATCTAAATCATGAAAGAAAAAAAAATTTGGGTTTAGTATCTCTTTAAGAAAAATGGGGCGTGTGCATTCTATGGAATCAACAGAAACTAGGGTGATCTTCAGGTTTTTCCAGTGCTGTTTTTTATTCCCAGTCTGACCCCGATTAGAATTAGAATTAGGCGGACTTTCAATCCCACGCAGTCGTTCACTCTTAAACTTCTTTAAAAATTGAATTAAAGATAAAAGCTCAGCATAACTTATAAAACCAATATTGATTGCACGTGGTAGATCAGTTTGCAGTTTTTATAACTAAATTATTTTAAATGAAAACAACATCTATACATGTTTATCAAATTACATTTGGTAGGGTTTTTTCCCCCCTTTTCTACAAGGAATTATTTGCAACAATGAAAAGTATGCCATTTTAAAAAGACTTCATATCCCAGGAGTTACTTTTTTAATCCAGTAAACATTAATGCTGTGTGTTTGGTTACTCACTTTTTTCGTCATCTGCATGAACTAAGGATGCCGCCCTCGACAGCACATCTAGTGGGGTTTCCATTCCCAGAAAGACCCTTAAAAAGAAGTACATAATCTATTATATTTATATGTATATTAAAAGGGACAGTTTAGTCAAACTTAAAACTTTCATGATTTAGATAGGGTATGTCATTTTAAACAACTTTCCATTTTACTCTTATCAAATTTGCTTTGTTCTCTTGGCATTCTTAGTTGAAAGCTAAACCTAAGTAGGCTCATATGCCAATTTCTTAGCCCTTGAAGACCGCCTCTTATCGGAATGCATTTGACAGTTTTTCAGAGCTCTTGTTCATGAGTGTTATATAGATAACATTGTGCTCACGCCAGTGGAGTTACTTATGAGAGGGCACAGATTGGCTAAAATGCAAGTCTCTCCAAAACTAAAATTGGGGGACAGTCTGCAGAGGCTTAGATACAGGTAATCACAGAGGTAAAAAGTGTATTAACCCCTTAACGACCAAGGACGTACGCCACACGTCCTCAAAAAAAAAATACACTTAATGACCGAGGACGTGTGGCGTACGTCCTTGGTCTGGAAAGCAGCTGGAAGCGATCCTGCTCGCTTCCAGTTGCTTTCCGGTTATTGCAGTGATGTGATATTGAGGCATCCTGCAATAACCTTTTTTAGCAATCCGGTGCAGAGAGAGACACTCTGTGGCCCTCTCTGCACCGGACATCACCGGCTAGTTCCGTTGGTGGGTGGGAGTGGGTTCGGGAGGCAGGTGGCGGCAATCGTTGGCCGTGATGATGTGTAGGGGGGCGGGATCGTGGGCGGGGGTCATCAGAGGCGCGCACGGGCGCGCGCACGGGAGGGCGGGCGCGCGCACAGGGAGGAAGCGGGTGGGAACCGCTACACTACAGAAAAATTATGTATGATAACTTGTAAAAAATAGATTTAGATATGTAAAAATAAATTAGTCAGGGGGTGGGGGATTGGTCTGTGGCGGGGGGAAGCTACACTACAGAAAAACAGGCAAAAAAACAAAACAAAAAACATTTTTTTTTTGCAAACTGGGTACTGGCAGACAGCTGCCAGTACCCAAGATGGCCCCCAATAAGGCAGAGGGGGAGGTTAGAGAGCTGTTTTGGGGGGGGGGGGATCAGGGAGGTTGGGGGCTAAGGGGGGATCCTACAAAGTAGCATATGCAGGGCCGGATTTGCCATTAGGCACAGTAGGCATGTGCCTACAGGCGCATTGCAGAGAGGGGCGCCACGGCACTGGCTGTAAAGTCAGTGTATTTAAAAAAAAATAAAAAATATTTTTTTTTTTACTTTTAAACTTTTTTTACGCCCCCTCCCTTGTCTCGTCCCTCCCACCCTGACTCCAGTCACAGTCACTCACTCTCCAGTCAGTGCCGTGGTTTGCAGATTGCAGGTTTGGAGCGGGTTTAGGGCAGGCGGCGTCACGCCCACATCACATGATTCCGGCTGCCGCCCTCAGACTCGCGGCGGGAAAGTGAAGTGAGCTGAGTGTGCTCATTGCTGCTGTCGCCAGAGCCGCCCGCCTGCCCAGTGCACGCCGTCGCCGTGGAGTGTCTTGTGGGAGACTGGCGTTAAGCCTACTGCTGTACCCTCGTGCATTCTCCCCAGCCTGTATCCTCCATCATCTGCTTCCTCAGGTCATTCTCTGCTAGGCAAGATGAGGGGGGTGAGCTGCACGGCAGCCGGCTCAGCTAATGCCGCCTTGCTCATTACCTTGTGATCTGCGGGACTGACGCTGACAGTGGTCTGGAACCTGATGAGCTGTCAGGTAAGTGAGCCCTAGGCTGGTGAGATGGTATGCGGACAGTGCGGTATACGGGCGGTCTAATATAGTGTGATGTATATGAGTTTTTAAGGTACCCTGGAGAGCCTGCATTGTATTATAGGGTTATATGTATACAATATATAATATAGTGTATACTAGAGTGCCACAGGGTGACATAGGTTTAACTGAATATGGTAAACTACTAGAGTGTGTGGCTATGTGTGGGGTGACTATATGTGGTATGAGATATATAGGACACACATGTGATATGTATACAATATATAGGGTACACAAGAGTGCCACAGTGTGACACAGCTTTAACTGGATATGGTAAACTAGAGTGTGAATATACTGTATGTGGTATGTATGAGATGTATAGGGTAACCTAGAGTGTGTCTCAGTATGTTATAAGGGTGTCTATATGTGGTATGTATGAGATCTATAGGGTAAGCTTGGCACAGTTAGTGTTAAATGCTCCTCCTCTAAGTCAGCTACTGTGGGTATTGGGGTGGAATGTCTTTTTCATTTTAAATGTCATTTGCCAGTTGGATTGCCTCCTGAGTTCCCATGATAAATAAAGCCAGGGAGGGACTCAAGAGGTGAAGTGGCAATCTTTTAGGAGGTGGCGTGCAGCATTGGAGCCCCTGTTTGAATGATATTCCTGGAATGTATTTTAAAATCAACAGTCCAAGGTTTAATTCTATAAGCAATATAACTGTCTCTTGCTCCTACCTCTGTCTGTCTGTCTGTCTGTCTCTCCCCTCTGTCTCTCTTTCAAGTCCACCTTTCTCTCTCCCTCCCCTCTGTCTCTCTCCCTCCCCTCTGTCTCTCTCCCTCCCCTCTGTCTCTCTCCCTCCCATCTGTCTATCTCTCCCCCCTCTGTCTCTCTCTCACGTCCTCCTTTCTCTCTCCCCTTCTCTGTGTCTCTCTCCCTCCCCCCTGTCTCTCTCTCTCCCCCCTGTCTCTCTCTCTCTCTCCCCCCCTGTCTCTCTCCCCCCCCCCCCACCTGTCTCTCTCTCTCTCTCTCTCTCCCCTCTCTCTCTCTCTCTCTCCCTCTCTCTCTCTCTCTCTCTCTCTCCCCTCTCTCTCTCTCTCTCTCCCCTCTCTGTCTCTCTCTCTCCCCTCTCTGTCTCTCTCTCTCCCCTCTCTGTCTCTCTCCCTCTTCTCTTAATAATAATGCAGTAGTTTTGTTGGTTGCAAATATAATAGTTATATTAGTGCACATAATTTTATTATACTCTTATGTGTAAGATAAATACTACACTGGTTGGTGAATATAATGAAACACATAGTACTGACATCTGGCAAATGTCAATCAGTAATGGGATTACTAGTAGGTTCGGTACTAGAGAGATATTTTAGATGAGTGTAATACAATAGCAGAAGCAGGAAATTGTATAAATCACAGCCAAGCTGCACACATTTACATGCTCTTTGGGCAAAATTAACTAAGAAGTCTCTCCAGCCTCCTATTTCACTAATCTCTTTGTTATTCTATGAAGCTAATTCACACAAAAAAAGGAAGATATGAGAATGAGCTTTAGTAAATGCACAGGACAAAATAAAACAGACTGGTGATACTTTTTAGTGAATTTAAAATTAAAGGGTTTTGGGGGTTTGGGGTGCCCTAATTAATGATCGGGGGAGGTGGGGGGCAAAAAGGAAAAAAAAATATTAGTGCATAGAACAGATTATGCTGCATGTTGTGTGGGTCCCATACAACAAGCAGCATACTCTGTTCTATAATGTACTGTGTTGTATACTATTTGTCTAACATTTGCATATCTAACAAAATACTTATTATCCATAATCATAAAAATAATTCCTCTGTTTTTTCACTTTTTTTAGGGGGGGGGGGGGGGCAGGGGGGGGGGTGCTTCAGGTTTTTGTGCCTACAGGCACCTGAGATGTAAATCCGGCCCTGAGCATATGTAAATATGCTAAAGATGTATTTTTTTTTTTTTTTTTTAAAAACTTATTTTAGTTCTGGCAGACTTTCTGCCAGTACTTAAGATGGCGGGGACAGTTGTGGGGTGGGGGAGGGAAGGGAGCTGTTTAGGAGGGATCAGGGGGTCTGATGTGTCAGGTGGGAGGCTGATCTCTACACTAAAGCTAAAATTAACCCTGCAAGCTCCCTACAAACTACCTAATTAACCCCTTCACTGCTAGCCATAATACACATGTGATGCGCAGCAGCACTTAGCGGCCTTTTAATTACCAAAAAGCAACGCCATAGTCATATATGTCTGCTATTTCTGAACAAAGGGGATCCCAGAGAAGCATTTACAACCATTTGTGCCATCATTGCACATGCTGTTTGTAAATAATTTCAGTGAGAAACCTAAAATTGTGAAAAATTTAGCTTTTTTTTTTAATTTGATTGCATTTGGCGGTGAAATGGTGGCATGAAATATACCAAAATGGGCCTAGATCAATACTTGAGGTTGTCTACTACACTGAAGCTAAAATTAACCCTAGAAGCTCCCTACATGCTCCCTAATTAACCCCTTCACTGCTGGGCATTATACACGTGTGGTGCGCAGTCAAATTTAGCAGCCTTCTAATTAGTAAAAAGCAAAACCAAAGCCATATATGTCTGCTATTTATGAACAAAGGGGATGCCAGAGAAGCATTTACAACCATGTATGCTATAATTGCATAAGTTTTTTGTAAATTATTTCAGTGAGAAAACTAAAGTTTGTGAAAAAAATTGTGAAAAAGTGAACAATTTTTTTTATTTGATCGCATTTGGCGGTGAAATGGTGGCATGAAATAAACCAAAATGGGCCTAGATCAATACTTTGGGATGTCTTCTAACAAAAAATATATACATGTCAATGGATATTCAGGGATTCCTGAAATATATCAGTGTCCCAATGTAACTATCGCTAATTTTGAAAAAAAGTGGTTTGGAAATAGCAAAGTGCTACTTGTATTTATGGCCCTATAACTTGCAAAAAAAGCAAAGAACATGTAAACATTGGGTATTTCTAAACTCAGGACAAAATTTAGAAACTATTTAGCATATTTTTTTTTGGTGGTTGTAGATGTGTAACAGATTTTGGGGGTCAAAGTTAGAAAAAGTGTGTTTTTTTCCATTTTTTCCTCATATTTTATAATTTTTTTATAGTAAATTATAAGATATGATGAAAATAATGGTATATTTTGAAAGTCCATTTAATGGCGAGAAAAACAGTATATAATATGTGTGGGTACATTAAATGAGTAAGGGGAAAATTACAGCTAAACACAAACACCGCAGAAATGTAAAAATAGCCTTGGTCCCAAACGGACAGAAAATGGAAAAGTGCTGTGGTCATTAAGGGGTTAATATAACTGTCTTGGTTATGCAAAACTGGAGAAAGCAAAAGCTTTAAAGGGACACTAAACCCCAAATTTTGCTTTCACAATTCTGGTAGAGAATACAATTTTACACAACATTCCAATTTACTTATATTATCTAATTAGCTTCATTCTTTAGATATCCTTTGTTGAAGAAAAAGCAATGCACATGGGTGAGCCAATCACATGAGGCATCTATGTGCAACCACCAATCAGCAACTACTGAGTCTATCTAGATATGCTTTTCAGCAAATGATATCAAGAGAATGAAGCAAATTAGATAATAGAAGTAAATTAAAAAGTTGTTTAAAATTGCATACTATTTCTAAATCATGAAAGAAAAAATGTGGGTTTTATGTCCCTTTAAGGAATTTAGTATGCCCTTACCTATGGAGTAGTAACATTTCTTCCATAATATATGGATGTAAGTGATATATTTTTTTGTTTAAAGATCTAAAAGTGCGTAACCCCCTTTGCAAGGGATAAACAGTTATATACAATCAATAGTGCAAAATATAATGCTCTCACTGCAAGGGAGAAACACACAGAGCATTTTATTTTGCACTACTGCTTGTATATAAACTGTGTTTATGCCCAGCAAAGGGGGTTAAGCACATAGTTAAAAAGGACCATGAAATACAACAGCATTGCATCATCAACAAATGGATAATTAAAAAAAAACAAAAAAAAAACAAAAAAAAACACAAAAGCACTTAGTTTGAATTTCAAATGAGTAGTACATTTTTTTTAGTAAGTTCCACTCTCCTCCTTCTTGCATTATGTGACAGCCATGGGCCAATCACAAAATGCATATATGTGAATTCTTGCACATGATCAGTAGGAGCTCTCTCTCATATATATATATATATATATATATATATATATATATATATATATATATATATATATATATATATATATATATATATATATATATATATATATATATATATATAATATACATACATACACACAGGTAGCCCTCAGTTTACGACGGGGTTAGGTTCCAGAAGGAATGGATGTAAATCGAAACCGTTGTAAATTAAAAGCCAGTTTATAATGTAAGTCAATGGTAAATGAGTGAGTTAGGTGTTGCTTATGACAATTTTGACAGGGGCCTGGAACCTAATACATTATTTTTAAAGCTTTGAAATGAAGACTTTAAATACTAAACAGCATTATAAACCTAATAAAATACTCACACAATACAGAATATATATTTAAACTAAGTTAAATGAACAAAAACATTTGCTAAACAGCATTATAAACCTAATAATCACAAAACACAGACTTCACTTGCATTTTTCTGCAAACAGTTCTCTCTATGCATTCCAATCTGGACTGATTTATAGACAGGAAGATCTTGTTCTTTTGAAATCTGCTCGATAGCTCAAGTCTGGTTAAACGGATTAATTTCAGCTTGCTTGGCTGCAACACAAGCGGACAGCAGTCACATGACTGGAAAAAAAGGTTGTTATTCTGAAACTGTGTAAATTGGACCGTTGTAAACCGAGGGCCACCTGTAAGTACGTGTGTGTGTGTGTGTGTGTGTGTAAGTATGTATATATATATATATATATATATATATATATATATATATATATATATATATATATATATATATATATATATATATATATATATATATATATATATATATATATATATATATATATATATATATATATATATATATATATATATATATATATATATATATATATATATATATATATATATATATATATATATATATATATATATATATATATATATAAACTGTGCACATTTAGATAAAGGAAGTGAATTTGAAAATTGTTTAAAATGTGTGTGCTCTGAATCATGAAAGTTTAGTTATGACTTTTGTATTCCTTTAAAAGTCAGCTCCAGAGCAGAAATGTACTACTGGGAACTAGCTGAACACATCTGAGGAGCCAATTACAAGAGGCATATTTGAATAGCACCCAAATACTAATTCCTACTAGGACATTGCTGCTCCTACCAAGGTTTGCTTATCAACAAAGGATAGCAAATCAAGTCTCTTAAAATTGAATGCTCTGACTACAACGTGCAAGCAGAATTTTGTTTAAAGATCCGGGGAGCGAAAAGGTCCATAGATACAGCAATAAATAAAGTTATTTGAAAGAAAGAATGCCGCCGCCACCACCACCACCACCACCACCACTTGAAGCTATGTTAAAAACACAGAGAGGAGAAAGACTAGCTAAAAAGTAAAATCTGCATAAAAGCACTTGAAAAACAAAATTGATCGGTAATGAAAACTTAAATTTCAGGATGTCAGGGGTTAAATGTTTCTTCTCACTTCTGTGTACCCTGCATTTCCAGGTTTGCTTCTTACAACAGAGATCAGAACCCTATTCGAAAAGTCCAATTTTTGGGAAGAATTATTATAATTTGTACCTACACCTGGTGAACCAGATACAAGGTGCAATTCATTCCTCACACATTATCTTCTGTCACTTGGTTTTGGCAGTTTGGCGCGCCAAACTGCCAACACGAAGTGACAGAAGATAATGTATTCTTTCAGTACACAGGACTGGGGTCAATTAAATGGAACAATGCATTACAATCAAACAGAAGTGTCTTAAAAGGGACATTTGTAAGCTATACTTTTCTTTGCATAAATGTTTTGTAGATGAGCCATTTATATAGCCCATCTGGGAGGTTTTTTATAACAATGTATATTAGTTTAGACTTCTAAACAAGCCCCAAAGTATCAGATGTAGTCTGAAGTCTACAGATTCCTGCTACTATTGTTTTTTTAATGGGTCTTTCTCTTGTTAAGTGTGTTCAGTCCACGGGTCATCCATTACTTATGGGATATATTCTCCTCCCCAACAGGAAGTTGCAAGAGGATCACCCAAGCAGAGCTGCTATATAGCTCCTCCCCTCACATGTCATATCCAGTCATTCTCTTGCAAGTCTCAACATAGGAGGTCCGCGAGAGGAGTGGTGTTTTATACTTAATTTATTTCTTCAATCAAAAGTTTGTTATTTTTAAATGGCACCGGAGCGTGCTGTTTTTCTCTCAGGCAGTATTTAGAAGAAGAATCTGCCTGCGTTTTCAATGATCTTAGCAGACGTAACTAAGATCCACTGGCTGTTCTCGCACATTCTGAGGAGTGGGGTAACTTCAGAAAAGGGAATAGCATGCGGGGTCCCCCGCAAATGAGGTATGTGCAGTAATATTTTCTAGGAATGGAATTGACTAAGAAAACACTGCTGTTATCCATATGATGTAAGTACAGCCTTTAATGCAGTAGTAGCGACTGGTATCAGGCTGATAAATGTATGCGCAGTTGAGTTATTTTCTAGGGACTAGAATTTGACTGAGAAAATACTGTTAATACTGAAATAAATGTATGAGCCTTAACTGCAGTAGAAGCGACTGGTAGCAGGCTTAGTGATAACTTTGCATAACACTGGAAAGTTATTTTTAAAACGTTTACTGGCATGTTATTCGTTTTGTGAGGTACTTTGGTGATAAATCTTTTTGGGCATGATTTTTTTCCATATGGCTAACGTATATTTCTGCATAGAAACCGTTGTAATAGGTCTCCCACTGTTGTAATATGAGTGGGAGGGGCCTTTTTTAGCGCCTTGTTGCGCAGTTAAAATTCTTGCACAGTCTTCCTGCTTCTTCCTCCTTAATCCAGGACGTCTCCAGAGGGCGCAGGGGTCTTCAAAATTCATTTTTGAGGGAGGTAATCAGTCACAGCAGACCTGTGACAGTGTGTTTGACTGTGATAAAAGCGATAAATCTTAAATTGATTATCCGTTTTTGGGTATTGAGGGGTTAATCATCCGTTTGCTAGTGGGTGCAATCCTCTGCTAAATTCATACATTTACTGTTAAAATTGTTGGCTATAACTGAATTAGTTCATTGTTATTTCAACTGTGACAGTTGTTTTGTGTTTTTAAAAGCGCTGCAGCGTTTTTTCTATTGCTTGTAAATTTATTGAAAGATTTTTTCCAAGCTTTCTAGCCTTCATTGCTAGTCTGTTTAAACATGTCTGATACAGATGAATCTGCTTGTTCATTATGTTTAAAAGCCAATGTGGAGCCCAATAGAAATATGTGTACCAATTGTATTGATGTTACTTTAAATAAAAGTCAGTCTTTACCGGTAAAGAAATTATCACCAGACAACGAGGGGTAAGTTATGCCGCCTAACTCTCCTCACGTGTCAGTACCTTCGCCTCCCGCTCAGGAGGTGCGTGAGATTGTGGCGCCAAGTACATCAAGGCCCTTACAAATCACTTTGCATGATATGGCTAATGTTATGAAAGAAGTATTATCTAATTTGCCTGAGTTAAGAGGCAAGCGCGATAGCTCTGGGTTTAGAACAGAGCGCGCCGATGACACGAGAGCCATGTCCGATACTGCGTCACAATTTGCAGAACATGAGGACGGAGAGCTTCATTCTGTGGGTGACCGGGGAGACCGGATTCAGAAATTTCAAATTTTAAAATTAAGCTTGAGAACCTCCGTGTATTGCTAGGGGAGGTGTTAGCGGCTCTGAACGATTGCGACACGGTTGCAATCCCAGAGAAATTATGTAGGCTGGATAAATACTATGCGGTACCGGTGTGTACTGACTTTTTCCTATACCTAAAAGGCTTACAGAGATTATTAGCAAGGAGTGGGATAGACCCGGTGTGCCCTTTTCCCCTCCTCCGATATTTAGAAAAATGTTCCCAATAGACGCCACCACACAAGACTTATGGCAGACGGTCCCTAAGGTGGAGGGAGCAGTTTCTACTTTAGCCAAGCGTACCACTATCTCGGTGGAGGATAGTTGTGCTTTCTCAGATCCAATGGATAAAAAATTAGAAGGTTACCTTAAGAAAATGTTTGTTCAACAAGGTTTTATATTACAGCCCCTTGCATGCATTGCGCCCGTCACTGCTGCAGCGGCATTCTGGTTTGAGTCTCTGGAAGAGGCTATTCGCACAGCACCATTGGATGAGATTATGAACAAGCTTAAAGCCCTTAAGCTAGCTAATGCATTTGTTTCGGATGCCGTTGTGCATTTAACCAAACTAAAGGCTAAGAACTCCGGATTCGCCATCCAGGCGCGCAGAGCGCTATGGCTTAAATCCTGGTCAGCAGATGTAACTTCTAAATCTAAATTGCTTAATATTCCTTTCAAAGGGCAAACCTTATTCGGGCCCGGCTTGAAAGAAATTATTGCTGACATTACTGGAGGTAAGGGTCACACCCTACCTCAGGACAGGGCCAAATCAAAGGCCAAATAGTCTAATTTTCGTGCCTTTCGTAATTTCAAGGCAGGAGCAGCATCAACTTCCTCCGCTCCAAAACAGTAAGGGACTGCTACTCATTACAGACAGGGTTGGAAAGGCAACCAGTCCTGGAACAAGGGCAAGCAGGCCAGAAAACCTACTTCTGCCCCTAAGACAGCATGAAGAAAGGGCCCCCTATCCGGAAACGGATCTAGTGGGGGGCAGACTTTCTCTCTTCGCCCAGGCCTGGGCAAGAGATGTCCAGGATCCCTGGGCGTTGGAGATCATATCTCAGGGATACCTTCTGGACTTCAAAACTTCTCCTCCACAAGGGAGATTTCATCTGTCAAGGTTATCAACAAACCTAATAAAGAAAAAGAGGCATTTCTATGATGTGTACAAGACCTCTTAGTAATGGGAGTGATCCACCCGGTTCCGCGGACGTAACAAGGGCAAGGTTTTTACTCAAATCTGTTTGTGGTTCCCAAAAAAGAGGGAACCTTCAGGCCAATCTTGGACCTGAAGATCTTAAATAAATTCCTAAGTGTTCCATCGTTCAAAATGGAAACTATTCGAACCATCCTACCCATGATCCAAGAGGGTCAGTATATGACCACAGTGGACTTTAAGGATGCCTACCTTCACATACCGATTCACAAGGATCATTATCGGTACCTAAGGTTTGCCTTTCTAGACAGGCATTACCAGTTTGTAGCTCTTCCCTTCGGGTTGGCTACGGCCCCGAGAATTTTTACAAAGGTTCTGGGCTCGCTTCTGGCGGTACTAAGACCGCGAGGCATAGCGGTGGCTCCGTACCTAGACGACATCCTGATACAAGCGTCAACTTTTCAAAATGCATAGTCTCATACAGAGATAGTTCTAGCGTTTCTGAGGTCGCATGGGTGGAAAGTGAACATGGAAAAGAGTTCTCTGTTCCCACTCACAAGGGTTCCCTTTCTAGGGACTCTTATAGATTCTGTAGAGATGAAGATTTACCTGACGGAGTCCAGGTTATCAAAAATCCTAAATGCTTGCCGTGTCCTTCATTCCATTCCAAGCCCATCAGTAGCTCAGTGCATGGAAGTAATCGGCTTAATGGTCGCGGCAATGGACATAGTGCCATTTGCGAGCTTACATCTCAGACCGCTGCAACTATGCATGCTAAGTCAGTGGAATGGGGATTACTCAGATCTGTCCCCTTTACTAAATCTGGACCAGGAGGCCAGAGATTCTCTTCTCTGGTGTTTGTTGCGGGTTCATCTGTCCAAAGGAATGACTTTTCGCAGACCAGATTGGACGATTGTAACAACAGATGCCAGTCTACTAGGCTGGGGTGCAGTCTGGAACTCCCTGAAGGCTCAGGGATCGTGGACTCAGGAGGAGAAACTCCTCCCAATAAACATTCTGGAATTAAGAGCAATATTCAATGCTCTTCTAGCTTGGCCTCAGTTAGCAACACTGAGGTTCATCAGATTTCAGTTGGACAACATCATGACTGTGGCTTACATCAATCATCAAGGGGGAACCAGGAGTTCCCTAGCGATTTTGGAAGTCTCGAAGATAATTCGCTGGGCAGAGTCGCACTCTTGTCACCTGTCAGCGATCTACATCCCAGGCGTGGAGAACTGGGAGGCGGACTTTCTAAGTCGCCAGACCTTTCATCCGGGGGAGTGGGAACTTCACCCGGAGGGGTTTGCTCAACTGATTCTTCGTTGGGGCGAACCGGAGCTGGATCTCATGGCATCTCGCTAGAACGCCAAGCTTCCTTGTTACGGATCCAGGTCCAGGGACCCGGGAGCGGTGCTGGTAGATGCACTAGCAGCCTCTTGGGTTTTCAACATGGTTTTTGTGTTTCCACCATTTCCGTTGCTACTTCGACTGATTGCCAGGATCAAACAGGAGAGAGCATTGGTGATTCGGATAGCGCCTGCGTGGCCACGCAGGACCTGGTATGCAGACCTAGTGGACATGTCGTCCTGTATACCATGGTCTCTGCCTCTGAGGCAGGATCTTCTAATTCAGGGTCCTTTCAACCATCCAAGCCTAATTTCTCTGAGGCTGACTGCATGGAGATTGAACGCTTGATTCTATCAAAGCGTGGTTTTTCGGAGTCGGTTATTGATACGTTAATACAGGCTCGGAAACCTGTTACCAGAAAAATTTTCCATAAGATATGGCGTAAATATTTATATTGGTGTGAATCCAAGAGTTACTCATGGAGTAAGGTTAGGATTCCTAGGATATTGGCTTTTCTACAAGAAGGTTTAGAAAAGGGTTTATCCGCTAGTTCGTTAAAGGGACAGATTTCTGCTCTGTCTATTCTTTTACACAAACGTCTGGCAGAGAATCCAGACATCCAGGCTTTTTGTCAGGCTTTGGCTAGGATTAAGCCTGTGTTTAAAACTGTTGCTCCTCCGTGGAGCTTAAACTTGGTTCTTAAAGTTCTTCAGGGTGTTCCGTTTGAACCCCTTCATTCCATTGATATTAAGCTTTTATCTTGGAAAGTTCTGTTTTTGATGGCTATTTCCTCGGCTCGAAGAGTCTCTGAGTTATCTGCCTTACATTGCGATTCTCCTTATCTGATTTTTCATTCAGACAAGGTAGTTCTGCGTACTAAACCTGGGTTTTTACCTAAGGTTGTTTCTAACAGGAATATCAATCAAGAGATTGTTGTTCCTTTCATTGTGTCCTAATCCTTCTTCAAAGAAGGAACGTCTTTTGCATAATCTGGACGTAGTCCGTGCCCTGAAGTTCTACTTACAGGCAACTAAAGATTTTCGGCAAACTTCTTCTCTGTTTGTCGTTTATTCTGGTCAGAGGAGAGGTCAAAAGGCTTCGGCCACCTCTCTCTCTTTTTGGCTTCGTAGCATAATACGTTTAGCCTATGAGACTGCTGGACAGCAGCCTCCTGAAAGAATTACAGCTCATTCCACTAGAGCTGTGGCTTCCACCTGGGCCTTTAAGAATGAGGCCTCTGTTGAACAGATTTGCAAGGCTGCAACTTGGTCTTCACTTCATACCTTTTCTAAATTTTACAAATTTGACACTTTTGCTTCTTCGGAGGCTGGTTTTGGGAGAAAGGTTCTACAGGCAGTGGTTCCTTCTGTTTGATGTTCCTGCCTTGTCCCTCCCATCATCCGTGTACTTTAGCTTTGGTATTGGTATCCCATAAGTAATGGATGACCCGTGGACTGACTACACTTAACAAGAGAAAACATAATTTATGCTTACCTGATAAATTTATTTCTCTTGTAGTGTGTTCAGTCCACGGCCCGCCCTGTCTTTTTTGAGGCAGTTCTAAATTTTAATTAAAACTCCAGTCACCAGTATGTGAATGCATTTTGACTAGAGGGCATTAGTTCATGTGTGTCATATAGATAACATTGAGCTCACGCACGTGAAGTTACCTAGGAGTAAGCACTGATTGGCTAAAATTAAGTTCTGTCAAAAGAACTGAAATAAGGGGGCAGTTTGCAGAGGCTTAGATACAAGGTATTTGTTTTTTTAGGAAAAGGTGGCAACCCTATTAGCACTGCAGGCCGGGCTGGCCCAATGTTACAGTGAGGTTGTGTGAGTGTTGGAAATTTTAAATATTTTTCTCACTTAAACAAGTATTATACTTGCCATGTTTGGTATGCGGTTAAATAAGAGATGATGAACGGGGGGGGGGGGGGGGGAGTGGGCCTCTTTTTGGTCTCAGTCCGGCCCTGGTTGAGAACCTGGGTTGTGCTTGCTGATTGGATGGCTAAATGCAGGCACCAATCAGCAAGCCCTATCCAGGGTTCTGAACAAAAAATAGGCCGGCTCCAAAGCTTTCATTCCTGCCTTTTCAAATAAAGATAGCAAAAGAACAAAGAAAAATTAATAGGAATAAATTAGAAAGTTGCTTAAAATTGCATGCTCTATCTGAATCATGAACGAAAAAAAGTTGGGTTCAGTGTCCCTTTAAGGTGGTCTAGCACTGATTTAACTTCATTACTATTGCAAAGAATGCTTCTCCTATCATGAGTGTTGCTGCAAAACTGATAATCCGCCTTTTACAAACATTTTACTGCTAAGAAATGTGTGTGTGGGGGGGGGTGTGAAGTAAACAAAAACTCACATAAATTGCCTAGAGGTATTAACCCAAACCTCCCTGTGAGAAAGTAAAACAATCACAATTTTAGATTTATTTTACAGCAAAATAAATAATAAAATGTTTATTACAATAATGTTTCACTTGCAAGAATATTGCAGGTCGTTTAAATATACACACACATCTATATAAAATTAATAAAGTAGCAAATTATTAGCATGCTAAAAATGACAGAATCTGATACATGCACACTGAATCCATAGAGCATCACTGAAATTAGCACTTAAAAAATTAACCTTGTATGATTCAGATAGAGCAGGTAATTTTAAGACACTTTTAAATTCACTTCTATTTTCAAATGTGCTTCGTTCTCTTAGAATCCCTTGTTAAAAAATGAATATGCACATATCCTACACTAGTGGGAGCTGCTGATAATTGGTGCCTGCACACATTTGTCTCTTGTGATTGGCTAAATAGATATTTTCAGCTTCCTGTCAGTAGTGCAATGCTGTCCCTTCAGCAATGGATAACAAGAATTAATTTGTAAAGTTGTTTACAATTGTATGTTCTATCTGAATCATAAAAGAAACATTTGGGGTTTGCTATCCCTTTAATCTGCATCATGAGACTTATTTTGACTTTAGTGGACCTTTAAGTTGTGCCTTTGTCTGATTCCTGAACCACAGACTTAACAGTATCGTGATTTAAATGTATTTTTGCCAAATTGGGTTTTGTTCGATTAGTCTGTTTCCCCCCCCCCCATATATAATCCTAAATGGTGGCAGCAGAAATAATTTAGTGTGGATGGCATTTAAAGGGGTGTTTGGTGCATTTTTCTGGGTCTAGTACAGACTAGAGAGGGTTTCGTTAACCCTTGCACCCACTGAACCAAGTCACAGACTCCCTGGGAGTGGTTGGACTCTGATTAGTCAAAGTCCAAGTGGAAAGGGTTAACCCTCTACCTAACAAACTGGTGACAGTTGCAGGGTTGGTTAACCCTTTTGTCACACTACCCTGTAGGATTTAGGAAGATTACTAGCCTTTAAGAATGTCGTTTGACACTCACAACATTCTATCTTTGGTCACATGGTTTAGCATTTTCCCTTCAATGTCATAAACTGGCAACACACTGTTAATCATTCCTTATTCAAAATATAGGAGCATGTGCAGTAATATTTTTATGCTTAAATATCAGATACTTTTTAAAAAGGCAAAAATTAACTTCTTTCATATTACATTAAAGGGACACTGAACCCAAAAGATGCCTTCTTTTTCAAATAAAGATAGCAAGAGAACAAAGAAAAAATGATAATAGGAGTAAATTAGAAAGTTGCTTAAAGGGACACTGAAACCAATTTTTTCTTTCATGATTCAGATAGAGCATGCAATTTTAAGCAACTTTCTAATTTACTCCTATTATCAATTTTTATTTGTTCTCTTGCTATCTTTATTTGAAAAAGGCATATAAGCTATTTTTTTGGTTCAGAACTCTGGACAGTATTTTTTTTATTGGTGGATAAATTTATCCACCAATCAGCAAGGACAACCCAGGTTGTTCACCAAAAATGGGCTGCATCTAAACTTACAGTCTTGCATTTAAAATAAAGATACCAACAGAATGAAGAAAATTTGACAATAGGAGTAAATTAGAAAGTTGCTTAAAATTTCATGCTCTATCTGAATCACAAAAGAAAAAAATTTGGGTTCAGTGTCCCTTTAACAATGATCAATAAAAGGCCATTTAGCTACAAAGAGGAAAGAGTACAAACAATACGAGCTGCGCAGGAGGAGACGCTCCTACCTCCCCTCCTTTCTCCTCCTTGCAGCTATCAATTTGTACTTCAACAACTTTCCCTCCTTGGAGGACTGGACGGAGTCTTCTTCCCAGATGTGCTCTTGTTGAGAGATGGACACTGTACAACATTAGTTGCCACCTATGCACAGAAAAGTTTTTTGTTATTTTTTAAAGGGACACAAAACCCAAATTTTTTCTTTCACTATTCAGATAGAGCAGCAATTTTAGGTAACTTTCTAATTTACTCCTATTATAAATTATTCTTCATTCTCTTGCTATCTTTATTTGAAAAAGAAGGAATGTAAGCATAGGAGCAAGCCCATTTCTGGTTCAGCACCTGCGTAGTGCTAAACGTAGCCACCAATCAGCAAGCGCTACCCAGGTGCTAAACTAAAAATGGGCCAGCTCCTATGCTTACATTCCTGCTTTTTCAAATAAAGATAGCAAGAGAATGAAAAATAAATTTATAATAGGAGTAAAATTAGAAAGTTGCTTAAAATTGCCTGCTCTCGCTGGTTTTTAAACCTGACCTCATGCCTCACTAACAGGGCACATTTTGAGGATATCTAAACTTGAGCACAGGTGACACAATCAGCTAATTATTTACCTGCTCTCATCCAAAATAATCCAGAAAACCTGGCCTGTTGGGGAGGCCTGAGGAGAGGTTTGAAAACCAGTGCTCTATCTGAATAATAAAAGAAAAAAATGGGTTCTGTCCCTTTAAGTGTACACACTATGTAGAATAGCACACAAACACAGAAAGACACTGACACACACGATAAATAATTGCACGCATGTGCAGTATGTTGCAATTGCACAAGGTCACCTTTTCTGGCTGGGGCCGTTTCCCCCTTAACCATTACTTTCGCATATCTGAGTCTGACTCCGCTTCAAACCTAGACATAGAAAATGAAAACCTGAACTGTCCGGGTCTTATTTGTATTTTCGATTATAAAAGAGATATTTACTGTTATGATCTAAAGTTCTTGATATATCCAATTAGGAGAGACATTACCATGTGCTGTTTTTTGTTGTTGTTTTTTTTATTTGTCATGGGCTCGTTAGTTTATGGCTGGATTTCTATGTTACTCATTTATATCCGTTTATTAAACTTCTTTTTAAAACTTTATAAAGTTGAACACAAAAATACAAAAACCTTAGTTATGTTTAAGTTACCTCATTAATAAGCTTCACTTTTTTTCCTGTTAAGCGAGTCCTGCACCTGTAACTTTGTGTTAAACAGGATTAAAATTTAATAGCTTTCACCTCGAAACAGGTAATGTGAAAAGATTAACAACCACAAAGAAAGATCAGCAACGGCTCTCGGATGTTTATTCATACGTGAAGATTTAGTTAACTATTTAAGTGCCAAAAAAAAAAAAAAAAAAAAAAAAAAAAAGAAAAAAAAAGACCAAATAGTAGTCTTAAAAGGATATGAAAACCCCCCCAAAAAAATTATTTCATAATTCAGATAGAGAATACAATTTTAAACAATTTTCCAATTTTCTTCTTTTATTTAATTTCCTTCCTTCTCTTGTTATCCTTTGCTGAAAGGTTTCTCTAGGGAAGCTCAGGAGTAGTAGAGCACCTAGGTTCTAGCTGTTGATTGGTGACTGAATATATATTTCGATAGTGATTGGCTCACCCATGAGTTCTGTTAGAAACCATTAGTGCATTGCTGCTCCTTCAACAAATTATACCAAGAGAATGAAACAAATTGGATAATAGAAGTAAAATAGAAAATTGTTTCTATCTGAATCATGAAAGAAAAAAAAACTGGGGTTTCATGTCCCTTTAAAGTTCAGGTCAAAGTTGAAAATCAAAATATAGAAATAAAAATTTTCATGATTAGCATTTGTTTTGTTTATTTATTATTAGTCCTAGCAAATTTAGTTCCCAAGTTCTACTGTATTATTATTTATTCAAATGTTTGCTAATAAGCATAACTTGGATTTAAAGTGATAGTAAAACCTAGTGTTTGTGAAACGCTAGGATTTACAATTGGAACAAATAAAGTGGACTTTCAGTCATGAATTCATGCTGAAAGTTTATCTGTTTGCAGCATTTGCCACACTGAGCTCCTCAAGCAGCCCACGGCAGAACGCTATTTTGCTGAGAGGTGACGTTTCCACCTCTTAGCAAATAGTCAGACGGCCCAGCTGGCACCAAGCCGTATAGCCCGCACGGTTATTGGCTAAGATGTGGAAACATCACCTCTCAGCAAAATAGTGTTCTGCCATGGGCTGCCTGAGACGCTTCAAAACAAAAGGAACTTTCAGCATGAAGTATTTTATACTTCATGACTGAAAGTCCCCTTTATTTGTTCCAATGGTAAATCCTTGTGTTTCACAAATGCTAGGTTTTACTAACACTTAAATGACAATGATGTCATGATAAATTTGTGCAACAAACATTGAAAACCTTTAGTAATAGCTCATTTTAGCCAGGTGGTCAGTAAAATCAGCTGGGTGGTTTGCCCATTAAAATCGGCCCTGGGGAGAACATGTGAACTCTAACCATCTGATGAAAGAAAAAACCCACACTCACACCAAAAACAAGCACAAACCGCAACACAGAACTAAAACCAGTGTAGACATAGATTAAATAGGACTGTGAAAATGCTTTTCTCTTGAATGTTCTAGGGCAGTGGTTGACAAATCTGCTCAAAATTTAGGAGCCAGTAAAAATATTTTGGAGCCAGACAGTGGTATTTGTATAAAAATATATAGAAAAATCGAGGGCGGAGCTAGCCAGCCATGAAAATGGACGTGGTGTGAATAAGCTCCTGTGCCCAAACTGGCTAAGATCCTGATAGAGCCTTACATAATTGACATTAAGAACAACCAAAGGCTGCACAAAGCTCCCTGGAACAACGCGCACCTCATAATGTGCTGAACGGAGCAGTGAAAAGGTGACATTTTGCATGTAAATCGGCTCCAGCACTTATAGGCCGCATCCTGAGCGCTCCGGTAAGCGAGATGTGAGTTGAACACTACCTAAATCGTAAAAGTGCTGCTTGACCCCAGGACTATCAGAAGATTACCAGGTGAGGAACACTCCTGTTGAAACTGACTATTGATAAGGAACTATTTCGCTCTGCCGTTTATGCTTGTTGCGCCTGAATGTAACGACACCCACGTGGCAACACGATAACAGAAGGCTGCAGAAAGCATAAAAGCAGCTTAATAGCCACAAAGTCTTAAGCACGCTTCTTACACATACTTCGTAATGGATACTATATTACCGTATCTGCAGGGGTAAAGATATTCATAGAACATACGGAAGGGGTAATATTGAGGCCAAGAAGATCTTACTTTATATAACGCAACCATGCAGAGCTGAACATGTCACTTAGTATAGGCATGCAACTCATAGCTACATAGGAGACTGTATTTTTGATGCACAACTGGGGTTAAAATCGATCCACAAAGCACTGCTACTAATTTCCTTTCGCTTTAATATTCAGTAGTACTCCTTAAAAGAAGATTACTCAACCATTAAATAATATACATAGTGTACAGAGTGTCCTGCAGATAAACTGTGTGTATTGCCTACAAACATGTCGCCAAAAAGACAACCCAAAAGGGGAAATATTGCTAAACAAAAGAGCCACAAGACTCCCTCTGTTAATAATTTCTTTAAAACTCTGGAAGCCAAATCCACAGCTATGGCTGCAGCAGAGGCACAGGACTTTACAGAGGCAACATCCTCGTCAGAATCTGAGCATGAGGACACAATAGACACCATCACAATACCCAAAGCCTTACTAGAAGCACTCCCATCAAAGAAAGACTTTCTTAACTTAGTGGCACAAGTTAAGGACTGCATTAAAGAGGAGCTTAACGATTTAAAGAAGGAAATTTCTGATTTGGGCCACAGGATAGAAGTGGTGGAAAATACACAAGACTCACAGTCCTCCACAATAACAGACCTTCACAAAATCATCTCTGAGCAACATTCTGCACTCCAAGATTTGTAAGAGAAAGTTGATGATGCTGAAAATAGATCTAGGACGCAGAATATCAGAATCAGGGGCATCCCGGAGAGCATCAACTCCCCGGATCTGTATAAATACCTCCAAGACCTGTTCAACTTTCTTAAAAAAAGAAGAGACACCAATCAAAATAGACATTGATAGAGCCCACAGAGCGCTTCGCCCTAAGCCGACAGATTCACAGCCCCCTAGGGATGTTATAATTCGCATCACGAATTACCAAATTAAAGAAGATATCATGAAACTTGCGAGGGAACAACAACCGGTTAAATTTGAAAATGCAGACCTCCAGTTCTATGCTGATTTGTCTCAAAGAACTCTCGCCAAACGAAGAGAGCTTAAACCCCTGACCATGGCCCTGCGACAACGGAATATCCGTATAAGTGGGGGTTTCCATTCCAGCTAATAATCAGTTGGAAAAGCAGACGTCTTGTCTGCACTTCACCTCAAGATTTCCCCAATATATGTAAAGAATTGGACATTCCACTACCTGAGGGGGATGGCAACCAAAACGACCCTCATAGCCAGACTCCCCGACTAGACAACCTCCCCCTTCCTCAGAGGAAAGAATGGCTGCAGGTCCAGAAGAAGAGGACAAGAAGAAATCTGCCTAATGGCTCTCCCACGGTTTCTGAAAAAGGCTGAAGAGAACATGCTTGTTAGGATAACCACTCTTTAAGTGTTTTGGTGGGACAATCTTAATGTATTTGACATTTGGGTCATCTTTGTTACACGGACTCAAAGCTCTTCAAGATGGGTAACTGTGAGAGGTCAATTAGTGCCCTCATGGGTCATAGCTGCATGCTATAGACACTGAAAATAGTATGTTAAATGTTTGTATTTACTTAATTTAATCTTATGATTTGGTTGTTATACTGTTCTTAGCCAGTTAGATTAAATCCTAATTTCTAACATAATGAATGTTGGAATGGCTTTTCCCTCTCTTTTTGAGGGTAGAGTTATACGTTTTATATGTTTTTGTTTACATTTTCTTTTTTCAGGTACACCACTTGTCCCACTGTTCTTACAGGACCAGATGTTCAGAATGTATGTTATACAATCAGGTAATCTAGATGGTAGCTGGGAGGGAGGGTTGCTTAACAATGGCAAATAGGGCTCAACCTCCAGCACAGGTATTGAATATTATCACTCAGAATGCTAAAGGGTTAAAATGCCCGAAAAAGCGAAGGGTAGCTATCCTGGATTTACATAGGAAGGGGGGTCATATTATCATGCTCCAGGAGACACACTATAAGACTAAACATGTCCCTACATTCATCTCATCACATTACCCCCAGCACTTTCACAGCACACACTCCTCAAAAAAGGTCAACGGAGTAAGCATACTAATACATAAATCTATCCCATTAAAAAAAAAACACGTAGAAAAAGACAACGAGGGGAGATTTCTATGCCTCTCAGGCCTTCTGTATGGTAAACCCATCACCTTGGTTAATTTCTATGCTCCTAATAGAAACCAGCATAGCTTCATTAGGACAATCACTAACTCCATCCTAGAAAAACACACAGGCCCCTTAGTAATGGCGGGTGATTTAAATGTTCCTCTGGACCCTAGGGTCGATTGTACCAATCCAGACACTAGATTAAAAACCCCACATTTAAAATCTATTTGGCAAAACCTCAAACTCCTAGGACTACATGACTCATGGAGATACTTAAATGAACAAAAAAAGGATTTCACATTTTTCTCTAACCCCAAGAAATGCTACTCTCGATTAGACTATGTTTTTGTAGACCATCTAGTACTCTCTTATCTAATGGAGGCAAAGATTATACACTCAACCTGGTCGGATCACTCCTTAGTCTCTTGTAAACTAACATGGCCCTCCGCTCCTCTGAGAGCCTACCCGTGGATTTTAGATGAATCCCTCCTCCAGGGGAAAAAAAGAATTAAAGAATTGTCCAAGCAAATAAAAGCATATTTTTCATCTAATAACACCCCTGACATACATATCAAGACCCTTTGGGAAGCACACAAATGCACCATTAGAGGGGAATTACTTAAAATGAAAGCCCACTTACTCAAACACCAGAGACTGGAACATGGGAGGCTAGCCAGAGAAATATCAGAATTAGATCTCCAACACAAACTCTCCCCTACAGACACCCACATTCTTGAAACCTTGAATATTAAAAGGAACCAATTCAATAAGGCCCTACAGATAATCACCCAACAACAACTCCTATCCCTTAATCAGACATTCTACAGAGAGGGCAACAAATCCGGTCGTTGGCTGGCCAGAGCTCTCAAGAAAAAGCAGAGATCCACATATATCCACTCAAAGATAAGGCAGGCAAAAATTCAGAAGACACACTAACTATTGCGTCGGAATTTAAGACATTTTACCATAAGCTATACAATCTATACCCCAATAGAGACGTTAGATCCCACTCACAAAAATGCCTCAACTACCTAAATCAAATAGAACTGCCGCAGGTGACTTCAGAACAAAAGGAGGCACTGGCTAGGCCCATATCCCTCACAGAGGTACTCAATGCCATTAAACTCTTGAAACTTAATAAAGCTCCTGGCCCAGACAGCTTCTCGGGCCTATACTATAAAACATTTGCAAAGCTGCTAGCCCCCCACCTAGCCACTCTTTTCAATTCCATCTCCGACGGGTTCCCCTTCCCAGATTCCATGTTACAAGCTCACATCTCAGTATTAGAAAAACCTGTCAAGATCCCAGACAAACCGGCCAACTTCCGCCCGATATCCCTTCTTATCGTTGACTTAAAACTTTACGCCAAAATCTTGGCCTCCCGAATAAATAACATCCTGCCCCGACTAATACATCAAGATCAAAACGGGTTTTGTACCCAGCAGGGAAGCCAAAGACAACACTGTTAAAGTCCTCAATCTAATTGAATATATATCAAAAACTGACTCCCCTGCCATTTTCCTTTCCACGGACGCCGATAAGGCATTTGACAGACTGGACATACCTTGACATGACTCTACGACGGTTTGACTTTCCCCCTCTCTTCATACAGAAAATCATGGCCATATATACAACTCTGTCTGCTCAGGTGCGGGTAAATGGGACTCTTTCAGATATGTTTGCCATTAGAAATGGGTCCAGACAAGGTTGCCCTTTATCCCCTCTTTTATTCATACTATCTCTAGAACCACTAGCCGCCAAGATTAGGGCAAATCCCAATATACAAGGCATTGAGATAGGGGACAGAGCACATAAAATAGCAATGTTCGCGGACGACCTGTTATTAACCCTTGCAGATCCACTTAAATCCATACCCCATGTCATGAACGAGTTCTCACACTATTGTGAAGTCTCTAATTTTCTAGTAAATATGTTAAAATCTGAATTTCTCCCGGTTAATATCACTCCACAGTCTTTAGAAGCCATTAAATCCCAGTGTCCCCTGAAAGTTCAACCAAATTGTTTAAAATACTTAGGGATATTCCTATCACCTGATCCACAACTCACACGTAAACTTAATTACGGGGCCATAATTAATGAGTTCCAATCCCTGACCTCCTCCTGGTCACTGAAAAATATTTCTTGGCTGGGCCGAATCCAGGCGACAAAAATGGTCCTTCTACTGAAAGTCCTATACCTACTACAAACAGCGCCTCTGCAAAATATATCAAAAGATTTGGAAGTTCTTCAGAAGATAATAAATAATTATATATGGGGGCGTAGACCACCACGTATTAATAAAGAGACAATATATAGGACCCCAGACAGGGGAGGTTTGGGGATCCCCCACCTTCCTTCTTATAAGCTAGCTGTTTCTCTGCAGAGGATTGCTGAATGGTGTAATAGCTCTGCCATAGTCCCTAGGGGCTGGGCTCAGATAGAAAACCATCTGGCAGGGGTGGAGGGCCTAGGTAACCTTTGCTGGGATCTCCAGGCTACCAGACGAACAGCCATCTCGCGGCTTTCAATCACAAATGAGACCTGGAAAGATTGGCAGTACATATTAAAATCATATAAGAGAATATCTACAATTTATTCCCCACTTACAAAACTACTAAACAATAAGGAATTCCCTCCGGGCCTTGAGGAAAAGATACAGGTCCATCTAGAACATCAATCCCTAATTCCCATACACACAATCATGGATAAAGGCAAGTTAATGTCTAAACAACAGATACATGACATGGAAATTCCATTCTTTTCCTCATGGTTTCGGTATCACCAAGTTAGGCATTTTATATACTCCCATAGACGCAAACTAGACCTCACAAGACCCCAAACACAATTTGAACAGGCTTGCATACAAGGTACGAAGTCCCAAAAATCTATCTCTGCCCTCTACAAAATAGTCTTAGACAACAGGTACCCAAAACTCCCAACATACACAAAAAGCTGGGATAGGGAACTAGCGGTGAATACACCTCCTAAGGAATGGTACAGCAGATTTAAAAACTTGTCAAAGTCAGCCCACTCCGCAAGGGCCAAAGAAACAAATATCAAAATATTCATGAGATGGTACTTAACACCTGCAAAACTCAAATACATATTTAAAAAATGCTCAAATGTTTGCTGGAGATGTGGGGGTCACACAGGTACAATGAGACACATTTGGTGGGATTGTGAACCAATTAACATATTTTGGAAAAAGATTTTTGAGGAAATCAACAAAGTCCTGCACACACAACTAACTCCTAGCTTAGAACTGATCCTTCTGTCTCAAGCTCCACAATTATCATGTAAGATTAAAAAGCAACTGTTTTTAATACTGGTTAATGTAGCAAAGCAATTTATACCTAGAAACTGTAAGTCCCCTAACATTCCCAATATTGACGAGTGGAGGGAAAGGGTAGATTCAGACCTCACACTCGAGAGATTTTATTTCCTCCGAGGAGGCAAATTAGACATGTTTGAGGATATTATATTATTATGGGATTCATATAAATATAGCATCAATCCAGAGGCATAGAAATATAAACCACTGTTCAATCTCACAGTATTAGGGCATAACCCAGAGGTGCAGACTACCTCAGAGTTAGAAAAAATCAAAATTGGTTACATCACACTTGGGCTAGATGGAGTCCTTGATGGGTTATTACTTCACTGACTTTCGCCCATCAATACCTAGTCATAGTATATCCTTAGATAGATGTTGGGACGGTGGGACTTGTGGTGCTTTTAGTTTGTTTTTTGTTTCTTTATTGTTTCTTTTCTATTTTATTGTTATGTCATTCTGAATAACATAATTTATGTAAGAAGTTACCTGATAAATTCATTTCTTTCATATTAGCAAGAGTCCATGAGCTAGTGACGTATGGGATATACATTCCTACCAGGAGGGGCAAAGTTTCCCAAACCTTAAAATGCCTATAAATACACCCCTCACCACACCCACAATTCAGTTTAACGAATAGCCAAGAAGTGGGGTGATAAGAAAAAAGTGCAAAAGCATATAAAATAAGGAATTGGAATAATTGTGCTTTATACAAAAAAATCATAACCACCACAAAAAAAAAGGGCGGGCCTCATGGACTCTTGCTAATATGAAAGAAATGAATTTATCAGGTAAGTTCTTACATAAATTATGTTTTCTTTCATGTAATTAGCAAGAGTCCATGAGCTAGTGACGTACGGGATAATGACTACCCAAGATGTGGATCTTTCCACGCAAGAGTCACTAGAGAGGGAGGGATAAAATAAAGACAGCCAATTCCTGCTGAAAATAATCCACACCCAAAATAAAGTTTAATGAAAAACATAAACAGAAGATTCAAACTGAAACCGCTGCCTGAAGTACTTTTCTACCAAAAACTGCTTCAGAAGAAGAAAATACATCAAAATGGTAGAATTTAGTAAAAGTATGCAAAGAGGACCAAGTTGCTGCTTTGCAAATCTGATCAACCGAAGCTTCATTCCTAAACGCCCAGGAAGTAGAAACTGACCTAGTAGAATGAGCTGTAATCCTTTGAGGCAGAGTTTTACCCGACTCGACATAGGCATGATGAATTAAAGATTTCAACCAAGATGCCAAAGAAATGGCAGAAGCTTTCTGGCCTTTTCTAGAACCGGAAAAGATAACAAATAGACTAGAAGTCTTTCGGAAAGACTTAGAAGCTTCAACATAATATTTCAAAGCTCTAACAACATCCAAAGAATGCAAAGATTTCTCCTTAGAATTCTTAGGATTAGGACATAATGAAGGAACCACAATTTCTCTACTAATGTTGTTGGAATTCACAACCTTAGGTAAAAATTCAAAAGAAGTTCGCAACACTGCCTTATCCTGATGAAAAATCAGAAAAGGAGACTCACAAGAAAGAGCAGATAATTCAGAAACTCTTCTGGCAGAAGAGATCGCCAAAAGGAACAAAAAACTTTCCAAGAAAGTAATTTAATGTCCAATGAATGCATAGGTTCAAACGGAGGAGCTTGAAGAGCCCCCAGAACCAAATTCAAACTCCAAGGAGGAGAAATTGACTTAATGACAGGTTTTATACGAACCAAAGCTTGTACAAAACAATGAATATCAGGAAGATTAGCAATCTTTCTGTGAAAAAGAACAGAAAGAGCAGAGATTTGTCCTTTCAAAGAACTTGCAGATAAACCTTTACCTAAACCATCCTGAAGAAACTGTAAAATTCTCGGAATTCTAAAAGAATGCCAAGAAAAATGATGAGAAAGACACCAAGAAATATAAGTCTTCCAGACTCTATAATATATCTCTCTGGATACAGATTTACGAGCCTGTAACATAGTATTAATCACAGAGTTAGAGAAACCTCTTTGACCAAGAATCAAGCGTTCAATCTCCATACCTTTAAATTTAAGGATTTGAGATCCTGATGGAAAAAAGGACCTTGCGACAGAAGGTCTGGTCTTAGCGGAAGAGTCCACGGATGGCAAGAGGCCATCCGGACAAGATCCGCATACCAAAACCTGTGAGGCCATGCCGGAGCTACCAGCAGAACAAACAAGCATTCCTTCAGAATCTTGGAGATTACTCTTGGAAGAAGAACTAGAGGCGGAAAGATATAGGCAGGATGATACTTCCAAGGAAGTGATAATGCATCCACTGCTTCCGCCTGAGGATCCCGGGATCTGGACAGATACCTGGGAAGTTTCTTGTTTAGATGAGACGCCATCAGATCTATTTCTGGAAGCTTCCACATTTGAACAATCTGAAGAAATACCTCTGGGTGAAGAGACCATTCGCCCGGATGCAACGTTTGGCGACTGAGATAATCCGCTTCCCAATTGTCTATACCTGGGATATGAACCGCAGAGATTAGACAGGAGCTGGATTCCGCCCAAACCAGAATTCGAGATACTTCTTTCATAGCCAGAGGACTGTGAGTCCCTCCTTGATGATTGATGTATGCCACAGTTGTGACATTGTCTGTCTGAAAACAAATGAACGATTCTCTCTTCAGAAGAGGCCAAGACTGAAGAGCTCTGAAAATTGCACCTCCTGAGATTCCCAAACTCCTTGTGCCGTCAGAGATCCCCACACAGCTCCCCAACCTGTGAGACTTGCATCTGTTGAAATTACAGTCCAGGTAGGAAAAACAAAAGAAGCCCCCTGAATTAAACGATGGTGATCTGTCCACCACGTTAGAGAGTGTCGTACAATCGGTTTTAAAGATATTAATTGAGATATCTTTGTGTAATCCCTGCACCATTGATTCAGCATACAGAGCTGAAGAGGTCGCATGTGAAAACGAGCAAAGGGGATCGCGTCCGATGCAGCAGTCATAAGACCTAGAATTTCCATGCATAAGGCTACCGAAGGGAATGATTGTGACTGAAGGTTTCGACAAGCTGAAATCAATTTTAGACGTCTCTTGTCTGTCAAAGACAGAGTCATGGACACTGAATCTATCTGGAAACCCAGAAAGGTTACCCTTGTCTGAGGAATCAATGAACTTTTTGGTAAATTGATCCTCCAACCATGATCTTGAAGAAACAACACAAGTCGATTCGTATGAGATTCTGCTAAATGTAAAGACTGAGCAAGTACCAAGATATCGTCCAAATAAGGAAATACCACAATACCCTGTTCTCTGATTACAGACAAAAGGGCACCGAGAACCTTTGTAAAAATTCTTGGAGCTGTAGCTAGGCCAAACAGCAGAGCCACAAACTGGTAATGCTTGTCCAGAAAAGAGAATCTCAGGAACTGATAATGATCTGGATGAATCGGAATATGCAGATATGCATCCTGTAAATCTATTGTGGACATATAATGCCCTTGCTGAACAAAAGGCAAGATAGTCCTTACAGTTACCATCTTGAACGTTGGTATCCTTACATAACGATTCAATATTTTTAGATCCAGAACTGGTCTGAAGGAATTCTCCTTCTTTGGTACAATGAAGAGATTTGAATAAAACCCCATCCCCTGTTCCAGAACTGGAACTGGCATAATTACTCCAGCTAACTCTAGATCTGAAACACATTTCAGAAATGCTTGAGCTTTCACTGGATTTACTGGGACACGGGAAAGAAAAAATCTCTTTGCAGGAGGTCTTATCTTGAAACCAATTCTGTACCCTTCTGAAACAATGTTCTGAATCCAAAGATTGTGAACAGAATTGATCCAAATTTCTTTGAAAAAAAACGTAACCTGCCCCCTACCAGCTGAGTTGGAATGAGGGCCGCACCTTCATGTGGACTTAGAAGCTGGCTTTGCTTTTCTAGAAGGCTTGGATTTATTCCAGACTGGAGATGGTTTCCAAACTGAAACTGCTCCTGAGGATGAAGGATCAGGCTTTTGTTCTTTGTTGAAACGAAAGGAACGAAAACGATTATTAGCCCTGTTTTTACCCTTAGATTTTTTATCCTGTGGTAAAAAAAGTTCCTTTCCCACCAGTAACAGTTGAGATAATAGAATCCAACTGAGAACCAAATAATTTGTTACCCTGGAAAGAAATGGAAAGTAGAGTTGATTTAGAAGACATATCAGCATTCCAAGTTTTAAGCCATAAAGCTCTTCCAGCTAAAATAGCTAGAGACATAAACCTGACATCAACTCTGATAATATCAAAAATGGCATCACAGATAAAATTATTAGCATGTTGAAGAAGAATAATAATATTATGAGAATCATGATCTGTTACTTGTTGCGCTAAAGTTTCCAACCAAAAAGTTGAAGCTGCAGCAACATCAGCCAATAATATAGCAGGTCTAAGAAGAAGATTACCTGAACACAGATAAGCTTTTCTTAGAAAGGATTCAATTTTCCTATCTAAAGGATCCTTAAACGAAGTACCATCTGACGTAGGAATAGTAGTACGTTTAGCAAGGGTAGAAATAGCCCCATCAACTTTAGGGATTTTGTCCCAAAATTCTAATCTGTCAGACGGCACAGGATATAATTGCTTAAAACGTTTAGAAGGAGTAAATTAATTACCCAAATTATTCCATTCTCTTGAAATTACATCAGAAATAGCACCAGGAACAGGAAAAACTTCTGGAATAACCACAGGAGATTTAAAGACCTTATCTAAACGTTTAGATTTAGTATCAAGAGGACCAGAATCCTCAATTTCTAAAGCAATTAGTACTTCTTTAAGTAAAGAACGAATAAATTCCATTTTAAATAAATATGAAGATTTATCAGCATCAATCTCTGAGACAGAATCCTCTGAACCAGAAGAGTCATTAGAATCAGAATGATGATGTTCATTTAAAAATTCATCTGTATAAAGAGAAGTTTTAAAAGATTTTTTATGTTTACTAGAAGGAGGAATAACAGACATAGCCTTCTTGATGGATTCAGAAACAAAATCTCTTATGTTATCAGGAACATTCTGAACATTAGATGTTGATGGAACTGCAACAGGTAATGGGTACATTACTAAAGGAAATATTATCTGCATTAACAAGTTTGTCATGACAATTAATACAAACAACAACTGGAGGAATAGCTACCAAAAGTTTACAGCAGATACACTTAGCTTTGGTAGTTCCAGCACCAGACAGCGATTTTCCTGAAGTATCTTCTGACTCGGATGCAACGTGAGACATCTTGCAATATGTAAGAGAAAAAACAACATATAAAGCAAAATTGATCAAATTCCTTAAATGACAGTTTCAGGAATGGGAAAAAATGCCAGTGAACAAGCTTCTAGCAACCAGAAGCAATAAATAATGAGACTTAAATAATGTGGAGACAAAAGCGACGCCCATATTTTTTTAGCGCCAAATAAGACGCCCGCATTATTTGGCGCCTAAATGCTTTTGCCGCCAAAAATGACGCCACGTCCGGAAGGCCGACATTTTTTGGCGCAAAAAACGTCAAAAATGACGCAACGTCCGGCGACACGTATGACGCCGAAAACAGAAAAGATTTTTTGCGCCAAAAAAGTCCGCGCCAAAAATGACGCAATAAAATGAAGCATTTTCAGCCCCCGCGAGCCTAACAGCCCACAGAGAAAAAAGTCAAATCTTTAAGGTAAGAAAAATATTTGATTCAAATGCATTATCCCAAATATGAAACCGACTGTCTGAAAATAAGGAATGTTGAACATCCTGAGTCAAGACAAATAAATGTTTGAATACATATATTTAGAACTTTATTAAAAAAGTGCCCAACCATAGCTTAGAGTGTCACAGAAAATAAGACTTACTTACCCCAGGACACTCATCTACATGTTTGTAGAAAGCCAAACCAGTACTGAAACGAAAATCAGCAGAGGTAATGGTATATTTATAAGAGTATATCGTCGATCTGAAAAGGGAGGTAAGAGATGAATCTCTACGACCGATAACAGAGAACCTATGAAATAGACCCCGTAGAAGGAGATCATTGAATTCAAACAGGCAATACTCTCCTCACATCCCTCTGACATTCACTGCACGCTGAGAGGAAAACCGGGCTCCAACCTGCTGCGGAGCGCATATCAACGTAGAATCTAGCACAAACTACTTCACCACCTCCATAGGAGGCAAAGTTTGTAAAACTGAATTGTGGGTGTGGTGAGGGGTGTATGTATAGGCATTTTAAGGTTTGGGAAACTTTGCCCCTCCTGGTAGGAATGTATATCCCATATGTCACTAGCTCATGGACTCTTGCTAATTACATGAAAGAAATCATATTTGACAGTATTCTAATTATTCTGTTATGCAATTGTCCTCTTATTTTCCATTGCAATGCCCTGTCAGCAAGACGGTTAAGGCAAATTCAACCCTATACTTCGCACAGATTAGGGGGGGGGGGGGGGCTATATAAGGACCTGGGTTCTTAATCTTATTTTATATCATGTGTCCTAGCTTTTGACTTAAGTAACCGAAATACATTAGCACATATGTATGGTTTTACACAGCCGGGCATACCCTCGCATGACCTAACCTTCTCGATGCCTTAAAGTTCAATTGTGGTTTTAACAAATGGAAACAAACGAAATGCTATATATATGTAACAGAATCTTTATTTCATTATTTCTCTGTATGTACGTTTTTGTTAATGTTGAAAACTTGAAAATAAAATATTAAAAAAAAATATATAAAAAAAAAAAAAAAAAATATATATATATATATATATATATATATATATATATATATATATATATATATATATATATATATATATATAAAATATATAGAAAAATCACACAACAAGTTAGGAGCCAGGAGTACAATTCTATGAGCCAGTGGCTCCCTGGGTTTGTCAAGCTCTGTTCTAGGGGCTTATAAAATGTGGTTGCTTGTTCTCAAGATCTAAAATGTGAATGAATGAGACCCATATTAGCAACCTCCTTCAAAAGAATAGGTAGGGGGCGCCCTATCAAGGAATATAACAGAAATCTTGTCAGGGTAATATTAATTAACCAATTAGTATACAAGCCTCAGTAGAGAAAGATAATGTATCTATACTAGTCAAAGACTAATTAATTAGTCTATATATTAGTAACAAAAAATATATACCTCCTAAGAGAAAGACAAGGTGTGGTAATATATATATATATATATATATATATATATATATATATATATATATATATATATATATATAAAACTATAACACACAATGGTGATAGGTAGCAAAATATCTATGTACCTCCTAAGAGAAAGAAATAAGATAGAAATATCAAACAACCAGAATACAGTAATATACAAATAGTCCAAACTCTGATGTGGAGTTCACAAAGCTATGTGAGCTATTAAGTCCAATACACTGTGTTACAAGCTTGTAGAGGACGGTAAGTCCTAAATTGGTAGTAATATAAGCTCTAGTAATGGTAATGGAAAGTCACTGAGATGAGTACAGGCAGCCATCTGTGGAGATCCAGGCCGGGATCCAAAGCAGCAATCTACAAAGACAAGAAGAAACAGAAGCGCCACATGGCCCAATATTGTCTGGTCCAGAAGATAGATATGTGTAAATATACAGTATAAACTCACATTTGAGAAAGCACTTCAAGTAGTGCTATAGCAGCAGTCTGGGATTTCTAATAGTCACCCAGGAGACCAAACTCCGGTATAGATGTGGTGTCTAGATAAACAACATAAAAGGACAAAGGTGCCTATATGGCCTAGTATTGTCTTGACACATGTGAGTCAGTAAGTTATTGAAAAAGGTACTCACATTTGTTGTAGCATCTCCTTTGATGCTATAGAGGCAGGATGGGATCAATATGGTCACCCACCAGACTTAATCAAAGGCCTGCTGGATACCAGGAAATCCAGGAACCTCCAGTGATTCAGAGAGAGGCACAATGCAAGGGGCTCCTTTTCTAAGTACAGGTAAAAAATCCTTTATCCAAGCTGTTTGGGACCAGAAAAGGTTTGGATTTCCCAATATTTGTATCTTGGTTAGGCTTGCATCCTATCTGAAAAGCTTTTCAGATAGGATGCAAGCCTAACCAAGATACAAGTACCTTTTTCAATAACTTACTGACTCACATGTGTCAAGACAATACTAGGCCATATAGGCACCTTTGTCCTTTTATGTTGTTTATCTAGACACCACATCTATACCGGAGTTTGGTCTCCTGGGTGACTATTAGAAATCCCAGACTGCTGATATAGCACTACTTGAAGTGCTTTCTCAAATGTGAGTTTATACTGTATATTTACACATATCTATCTTCTGGACCAGACAATATTGGGCCATGTGGCGCTTCTGTTTCTTCTTGTCTCCTTCAAAAGATCTGCTGACAAATATACACGCACACTCAACATTGAGGGTTCATATAGCCGCTAGGCAACCTCAACCATGTAGTTTTGTTTTAAAAAACGGTAAGCTCCAGGACTTTTGAACCATCCCCCATAAACTTTGCAATGATTTCAGACTACTTTCCAATTAGATCAGCATTTGTTGCAGAATTATTATTTTTTATTTCCGCTAATGTGATAACTGGGGTTAACCAGCCCTGCACCAGTCACTTATTTGGCAAAGAAAGGGTTAACAGACCCTTTCCACTTTAACCAATCTGTTAGTCACAGTCTAGCCACTCCAGGCAAGCCTGTGACTTAGTTCAATGGGTGCAAGGGTTAACAACACTCTCTAGTCTGTCCTAGACTTAGAAAAAAATCCTTGAAATTATAGAACAGCTTATAACTTCAGTTTTACATATTCAGTGCATACACCTATATAATCAATTTCCCAGTGACATCATGATAGTTTGGTACCAAATATGACATGGTTGTCATATTTTCATAATCTGGTGTCATAATATGGTTAAAAGCATGTCTCAAGTTGTACTTGTGTCCTCTTATTGACCTTATCTAGCTCTGGGTAGAGGACACTGCTTTTAATAGATACACAATAACATTTGGTCAAGAGAAACTTAGAAACTATTTGCGACAGAAAGGCCTGGCTATTCTAAAGGGAAAACGGCAACAAATTTCTTCTGAAAAAACAAATGGTTTTAGCACACCAGCTAAAGAAATGTAAACCTTTAGCATCTAAATCCTGAGGTATCCATGACACCTTAGTAACCTATTTCCACTCAACCATCAGGAGGCATAAGAATTACCCCGTGAGAAAGATGGAACCTCTGTAACAAATACTTGGATTTGCAGTTCCACTGAACTAGAAAGCTCACTTGCAATGATCTCATTTTAAACTGGGGAAAAAGTTAACATCCTGGATCAATCTCAGAAAACAAATATGGTTTGATTAAACTAGACTGTGTTTGGGGAGATTGATCTGCCATACAAAACTCCCAAGAACCGGAATAACCAGTGTATTGTGACAAACTGCCTGCTCTACAGTCAAACATTTTAACAGCATTTGCCAAGATAAGTGGTTGCAAATATTGCCTGAAATCCCATTCTAGAAGCACAGAAACCAAACCTTTTAAAAGGGCTCTTTGAGCAGTGTCGAGTTTAAATCAGAATTGGAAAATGTTCTAGTTTTTTTTTGTTTTAATGAAAGGTATCTGGCCTGGTCACAAAGAAAGAATGACTGAATGAAAGGAGGAACCTTCACAAATACATTTTAAATAGTTAAAAGTATAGCACAAGAGGAAACTAATTGTCCTCCTTTGGAACCAAGAAAAAGATTTGGAATAAAATCCCTGGTCCAATTCCAAACTGGAAATAGAACACAGAAAACACATAAACAAGCAGCAAAGCAACCAATAATGCATGTTTAATAAATTAAATTCAATGCTGCAAACGTGCTAATAGGATTTCTTGGAATTAAAGGGATACTAAACCCAATTTTTTTATTTCATGATTCAGATAGAGCATGCAATTGTAAGCAACTTTTTAAATTTACTACTATTATCAATTTGTCTTCGCTCTCTTGGTATCTTTATTTGAAAAGCAGGAATGTAAGCTTAGGAGCCGGCCCATTTTTGGTTCAGCACCTGGGTAGCGCTTGCTGATTGGTGGATAGGAGTAAATTAGAAAGTTGCTTAAAATTGAATCAAAATCCCCCAAAATTTAAGTTTTGTGTCCCTTTAAAAGAGATATCTAGGTAGTATGTACGTCTAGAGCATTACATGACAGAAAATAGTGCTGGCATTCAGTGTCTTGCTAATATATAATTTTTTTGCAAAACTGCTGCCATATAAGTGCTGCAGATGTGCACTCTCCTGAATGTATCCTTTGTTGAAAAGCAGGAAGGTAAAAAGAACAAAAAAAAAAATATATATAATAGAAGTAAATTGGAAAGTTGTTTAAAATTGTATGTTTTATCTGAACCATGAAAGAAAATGTTTTGGGTTTTGTGAACCTTTAATGTAAATTTAAAGGGACAAAATAGAGTACAATAAAAAGGATACATTAACAATATATCACATACCAATACCTTTCAGCATAACATACATTCAACAAACCATCAAGTCTATATCAAGAGAAGACTGGTTTCTTAGGAAAACTGCGGATAATACAAACCAGTACAGTATCCAAAAGATATTAAACGAAAACTAAAATGCAGTAGAATCGCATAACTAAAAGATAATGCAATAACTTATACTCAATTTCAAATAAGCAGATTTTTAAAATGGGAATTCCCCCCCCCGTATTATGTGACAGACATCAGCCAATTACAGACAAGTATACCTATACCATGTGAGCTTCAGCACATGCTCAGTAAGATCTTGATCCCCAGAAAGTGTGTATATAAAAAAAGACTGTGCAAAATGTAATAATGAAAGTCAATTGGAAAGTGTCTTAAAACTGCATGCCCTCTTTGGAATGATGATTTTGAAAAAGCTTATACTTCCTAAATGTCCTATTATATGTGTGACGAGAATCTATTTGTTTTAACAATATTTTAAATATCCAGCTGCAAATAGGAGATGATATTCTCTGCTTTTTTTTTTTTGTCGTCTAATTTCTAATCTCAGTTTCGCAGTGATACTGTAAAACTTTGAGTAATGTTTTTTTGAGCTGAACGTGTCATTTGTAACTGATTGGTTCAGCTTTAATGATAAACACTCCAAAGAATGAGGTCTGCAGACAAGCGTAAATCGTTCCAAAGTTTTATTCGAAGTGAAAAAACAAAACAGGTTCACACCACTCCACACACCACAGCCGTAATCCTTTAATGATATCAATGTTGTACTATTAATCAAAATTTCAATAAAATTATTTGGAAAAAAAAAAAAATCTGCACGCCCTATCTGAATCATTAAAGTTGATTTTGACTTGAGTGTCCCTTTAAAGAAGAGGACAGAGATAGAACCAAGAAATTTGAAAAAAAAAAAAAAAGAAATAAAAAAGTGTATTTGCTCTGAAAGTAACCTGCTTTCTTAGGTTACTCATAACATTCTGAGTGAGTGAGTTTTAAACTGTTATTGTAGTCAAATTTTCTAGTATCGATATTTAATTGTAGCATTTAAACAGGTTGGCTTTGCATGTAAAATATATATTAGGTAAAGCCTGTTTAAATATAACCTAATGCAACATAATCCGTTTGTACCACTTACTAATGCTACCGTATAAAAGGACAATTCTACCGGTGGAGATGGAGAAACCGCTGTATGTCTGACAAGAAGATTATTTATTCAAGACAGCTAGGCAGAAGAAAAAACAAACAGTTGTTCGATATGGAGGACCATACCTAAATTAAAAAAGGGACAGTATACACCAATATCTTTCAAATAACAAATTTATGTAAGAACTTACCTGATAAATTCATTTCTTTCATATTGGCAAGAGTTCATGAGCTAGTGATGTATGGGATATACATTCCTACCAGGAGGGGCAAAGTTTCCCAAACCTCAAAATGCCTATAAATACACCCCTCACCACACCCGCAATTCAGTTTAATGAATAGCCAAGTAGTGGGGTGATAGAAAAAGGTGTAAAAAGCATACCAAAAAAAGAGGAACTGGAAATATAATTGTGCTTTTATACAAATAATCATAACCACCAGAAGAAGGGTGGGTCTCATGCACTCTTGCCAATATGAAAGAAAGGAATTTATCAGGTAAGTTCTTACATAAATTATGTTTTCTTTCATGTAATTGGCAAGAGTCCATGAGCTAGTGACGTATGGGATATAAATACCCAAGAGGTGAAAATCCACAGAAGAGTCACTAGAAAGGGATGGATAAAATAAAAACAGCCATTTTCCATTGGAAAAATTAAATCCACAAAAAATAAGTGTTTCTCATAAATTGAAAAAAAAACAAACAAACATTAGCAGAAGAATTAAATGAAACCGCTGCTTGAAGAACTTTTCTACCAAAGACTGCTTCAGAAAAGCAAATATATAAAAATGGTAAAATTTAGCAAATGTATGCAAAGAAGACCAAGTTGCTGCTTTGCAAATCTGATCAAATAAAGCTTCATTCTTAAAAGCCCAAGAAGTGGAGACTGATCTAGTAGAATGAGCTGTGATCCTCTGAGGTGGGGACTGTCCTGCCTCCAAATAAGCTTCATGAATCAAAAGCTTCAAGCAAGATGCCAAAGAAATGGCAGAAGCTTTCTGACCTTTCCTAGAAGAGAAGACAACAAATAGACTAGAAGTCTTCCTGCAATCTTTAGTAGCTTCAACATAATATTTCAAAGCTCTTACCACATCCAAAGATCTTTTGAGAGCATTCTTGGGATTAGGATACAAGTAAGAAACAACAATTTCCCTACTAATGTTGTTGGAATTCACAACTTTAGGAAGAAATTTAAACGAAGTCCGCAAAACAGCCTTATCCTGATGGAAAAATCAGAAAAGGAGACTCACAAGAGAGAGCAAACAATTCGGAAACTCTTCTAGCTGAAGAGATAGCCAAAAGAAACAACACTTTCCAAGAAAGTAGTTTAATATCCAAAGAATGCATAGGCTCAAAAGGAGGAGCCTGCAAAGTCTTCAAAACCAAATTAAGACTCCAAGGAGGAGAGATTGATTTAATAACAGGCTTGATACGAACCAAAGCCTGAACAAAACAATGAATATCAGGAAGCTTAGCAATCTTTCTATGAAATAAAAAAAGAGCAGAGATTTGTCCCTTCAAAAGTACTTGCAGACAAACCTTTATCCAAACCATCCTGAAGAAACTGTAAAATTCTAGGAATTCTAAAAGAATGCCAAGAGAATTTATGAGAAGAACACCATGAAATATAGGTCTTCCAAACTCGATAATAAATCTTCCTTGCGAGCCTGTAGCATAGTATTAATCACCTAGTCAGAGAAACCTCTATGACTAAGTACTAAGCTTTCAATTTCCATACCTTCAAATTTAACAATTTGAGATCCTGATGGAAAAACAGCCCTTGAGACAGAAGGTCTGGTCTTAGAGGAAGTGGCCAAGGCTGGCAACTGGACATCCGAACAAGATCTGCATACCAAAACCTGTGAGGCCACTCTGGTGCTATCAGAAACACATACGATTGTTTCATAATGATCTTGGAGATCACTCTTGGAAGAAGATCTAGAGGCAGAAAGATATAAGCCGGTTGGTAAAACCAAAGAACTGCTAAAGCATCTACTATCTCCGCCTGAGGATCCCTGGACCTGGACAGGTACCTGGGAAATTTCTCGTTTAGATGAGAAGCCATCAGATCTATTTCTGGAAAACCCCACATCTGTACAATCTGACAAAATACATCTGGATGGAGAGACCACTCCCCCAGATGTAAGGTCTGACGGCTGAGATCTGCTTCCCAATTGTCTACACCTGGGATATGCACCACAGAAATTAGAGCTGGATTCTGCCCAAGAAAGTATCCGAGATACTTCTTTCATAGCTAGGAGACTGCAAGTCCCACCCTGATTATTGACATATGACAGTTGTGATATTGTCCGTCTGAAAACAAATGAATGATTCTCTCTTTAATAGAGGCCAAACTTGAAGGGCCCTGAAAATAGCATGGAGTTCTAAAATATTGACTGGTAACCTCACCTCTTGAGGTTTCCAAACCCCTTGTGAGATCAGAGATCCCCAGACGGCTCCCCAACCTGAAAGACTTGCATCTGTTATGATCACAGTCCAGGTAGGACAAACAAGAGGCCCCCTGAATTAAACGATGATGGTCTAACCATCAAGTCAGAGAGAGTTGAATGTTGGGATTTAAGTATATCATGTGTGATATCCGAGTGTAATCCCTGCACCATTGATTCAGCATACAAAAGCTGTAGAGGTTGCATGTGAAAACAAGCAAAGGGGATCGTGTTCGATGCTGCAGTCATGAGACCTAAAATTTCCATGCACATAGCCACTGAAGGGAATGATTGAGACTGAAGGTTTCGACAAGCTGAAACCAATTTCATTTGTCTCTTGTCTGTTAAGGACAGAGCCATGGACACTGAATCTATCTGGAAACCTAAAAAAGGTGACCCTTATCTGAGGAATCAAGGAACTTTTTGGTAAATTGATCCTCCAACCATGTCTTTGAAGAAGCAACACTAGTTGATTAGTGTGAGATTCGGCTAAATGTAAAGACTGAGCTAGTACCAAGATATCGTCTAAATAAGGAAACACTGCAATACCCTGTTCTCTGATTACAGATAGAAGGGCACCGAGAACCTTTTAAAAGATCCTTGGAGCTGTTGCTAGGCCAAAATGGAAGAGCGACAAATTGGTAATGCTTGTCTAGAAAAGAGATCAGAAACAGATAGTGGTCTGGATGAATCGGAATGTGAAGATATGCATCCTGTAAGTCTATCGTGCACCTTGCTGAAAATTGGGATTCTTACATAACGATTCAAAATTTTCAGATCCAGAACTGGCCTGAATTAATTTTCTTTCTTTGAGACAATGAATAGATTTGAATAAAACCCCAGACCCTGTTCCTGAAACGGAACTGGTATGATTACCCCTGAAAGCTGTAGATCTGGAACACTTCAGAAAAGCCTGAGCCTTCACCGGATTTGCTGGATTGTGAGAGAGGGAAAGAATCTTCTCACAGGAGGTCTTACTCTGAATCCTATTCGATAACCTTGAGAGACAATACTCTGAATCCAGATTTTCAATCTGCCCCCACCAGCTGAAATGGATTGAGGGCCGCACCTTCATGCAGACTTGGAGGCTGGCTTTGGTTTCTTAAAAGGCTTGGATTTATTCCAACTTGAAGAAGGTTTCCAATTGGAACCAGAGTCTTTAGGGTAAGGATTGGTTTTCTGTTCCTTATTCTGTCGAAAACTTTTAGAAGCTTTAGATTTACCCTTATATCCTGAGGCAAAAAAACTCCCTTCCCCCCAGTGATAGTTGAAATAATTGAATCCAACTGAGAACCAAATAAATTGTTAACTTGGAAAGAAAGAGATAGTAATCTAGACTCTGATACCATGTCAGCATTCCAAGATTTGAGCCATAAAAGCTCTTTTAGCTAAAATAGCTAAAGACTTCGAGTTACACAAACAAAAAAGGTATTGGCACACATCCATTTTGAAAAGGTGTGCTTGTGACAGTGTAATAGAGTTGTGAATATTAAGCCAGGGAGTCTCATATCATGAAGAGTAAAAGCAGGCATGATTCAGCCCTCTGAGGCAAAGGACTGTAGTGTTAGGACCAGTCTATATTGGGGCACCTTGTAAGTGGTGACTGGCTAAGATCCCAATTTTATTTAAAAAGAATAGTTGGTCCTTGAATGTTTGCAGGCAATTTTTTGCAGCAGTTCAAAAAAAATGGATGTGCGCCAATACCTTTTTTGTTTGTGTAATTACTGGGTCATATTGGCAGCACTCCCAAAGATGTGTATATAAACTTTTTGTAAGGTGTGCTAAACCAAATTTTGCATTTGTATTAAAGACTTGGATTTAACATAAATTGATGATATCAAAAATAGCATCACAGAAAATGATTAGCATGTTGAAGCAAATGAACAATGCTAGACAAATCAGGATCAGTTTCCTGTTGCGTTAAGCTATCCAACCAAAAGGTTGATGCAGCTGCAACATCAGCCATAGCAATGGCAGGTCTGAGAAGATAGCCAGAATATAAATAAGCTTTCCTTAGATAAGATTCAAGTTTCCTATCTAAAAGGATCTTTAAAATAAGTACTGTCTTCAATAGGAATAGTAGTACGTTTGGCAAGATTAGAAATGGCCCCATCAACTTTGGGGATTTTTCCCCAAAACTCTAATCTAGCCGCTGGCAAGGGGTACAACCTTTTAAACCTAGAATAAGGAATGAAAGAAGTACCAGGCTTAACTCATTCCTTAGCAAATCACATCAGAAATAGCATCAGGAACTGGAAAAATCTCAGGAGTAACCACAGGAGGTTTATAAACAGAATTTAAACATTTACTAGACTCCTCAATATCCAAAGTAACCAACACTTCTTTTGACAAGGAACGAATATACTCAATCTTGAAAAGATAAGTAGATTTGTCAGTGTCAATGTCTGAGGTAGGATCTTCTGAATCAGAGAGATCCTCATCAGAGGAAGATGATATTTCAGTATGTTGTCGGTCATTAGAAATCTAATCAATTTTATGAGAAGTTTTAAAAGACCTTTTACGTTTATAAGAAGGCGGAATAGCAGACAAAACTTTCCAAAGCTGAGGCCGCTGCAGATGCGGAAGCGTCAGTGAGATCCGGGGGGTTGGCGGGGCAAACCATCATACACAGGCTACAGGGGAGCAAGCTGCCAAAAACGGCCGGTGGAGCCGTGCAAGCACACAGAAGAACGAAGTGAGGCAGCGGCTCTATAAGGAGTGAAAAAATGAAGGGCTTCCAGAAAAAAAAGTTAAGAAAAAATCCTTTATTAATTCATTTAAAAATGCAGGCAGTACAGGGCAAACAAACTCCCTGACTAGTTTTGTGCTCTGTTGAGCACTTAATCATAGGGTGAGTTTGTTAGGTGTTCATAGCCCATTTAAAGGCACAGAACACCTGTATACAATTACATGTTTAAAAGCTGCAAAAATTGTTAAAAGTACATCAACATTCTACAAACACTATAAGTTGTTGGTGTAAGATGGAACAAGTATATTAACAATTAAATTCCCTGATAAATAAGTGACTAAATAAGTAGATAAATGAATGAGCAAACAAACAAATGAATGAATGGACAAAGTATCACAAGTGGGATCCAAAAGAGAGACATAGTACAACCTTTGTTGAAAAACACACCATATTATATTGGAGTACAACTAGTACTCTAATCAAAATTATTATTATTGTTATCACAGGCTTATTACATATATTGAATTTGCTGTGGAACATGTTAGAAAATATATATGTTTATACAACCATAATTGGATAGATCATACATCCTTCAATACCCCCTATTTTATAGCAAAATCAAAAAAAATCACATATAGACAATGTTAAATTGATGTGTGTCAATATATATGTACTCCATCATTATCCCCAAAGAAAAAGGGTTTAAACATGTGTTCTAAATTTATATTTATTTAATTATTTACTCATTCATCTATATTTACTTATAAATCAACACACATCAATATGGATCAATATCAATCAGAACCCTGAAGGGGCAAGAGATACATGCTGATGAATATATATCTATGCCAGACATGAAATACAATACAGAATCTATATATATAATCTAAACAAAAAACCCATATAGGGGATAGATACATGGAGCCCATTTAGGGGATAGATAAAAATAAGTATAAACATAATGGTCCATATAGGAGATGGATTAATCAACACAATAATAAAGCATGACAATAAAACAATATATCAAATTAAATTATTCTACAAAATAACTCTTATCCCATTCACGGTTTAAACCTAGTGGGGTGATAGTTCTCAACTTGTATATCCAATATAATTCTTGCTTCAGCAAAAGTTTATTCCTATCACCACCCCTAGGTGGAAACATGACACGGTCTATTACCTGGACTCTCATGTCAAAGACATTCGTCATATGCACCAGATTAAAATGTCTAGCTATCGCTGATTCTTTGACATATTCCTTAGTGTCCCTAACATGTTCCCTAACTCTGGATCTCAGTTCCCTACTGGTTTGCCCTGTGTATTGCAGGTTGCAATATTTACATTCTAGGAGATAAACCACAAAGGTGGTTCTACAATTGGCGTAGAATTTGTGTTTAAATTCCTCCCCTGTCTGACTGCTTCTAAATCCATTCCCAACCTGCACAAAACCACAAGTTATACAGGAACCATGGCCACATTTATAGGTTCCTTTCCTCCTAATCCAATCACTCCTGTCTGTATTTTTGGAACAGATTAGACTAGGAGACAACTTAGATGACAATGTAGGTGCCCTTTTGGGCACAAATTTGCATGAACCAATAATTGGTCTCAAAACATCATTCTCCAATAAGTGTAGATTCTTCCTTAAAATAGAACATACCTGGTAGTATTGTTTCGAGTATTCGGTTACCTGGTAGTATTGTTTTGAGTATTCGGTTTTTGCAGCAGTTCAAAAAATGGATGTGCGCCAATACCTTTTTTGTTTGTGTAATTACTGGGTCATATTGGCAGCACTCCCAAAGATGTGTATATAAACTTTTTGTAAGGTGTGCTAAACCAAATTTTGCATTTGTATTAAAGACTTGGATTTAACATAAATTGATGATATAAAAAATAGCATCACAGAAAATAATTAGCATGTTGAAGCAAATGAACAATGCTAGACAAATCAGGATCAGTTTCCTGTTGCGTTAAGCTATCCAACCAAAAGGTTGATGCAGCTGCAACATCAGCCATAGCAATGGCAGGTCTGAGAAGATAGCCAGAATATAAATAAGCTTTCCTTAGATAAGATTCAAGTTTCCTATCTAAAAGGATCTTTAAAATAAGTACTGTCTTCAATAGGAATAGTAGTACGTTTGGCAAGAGTAGAAATGGCCCCATAAACTTTGGGGATTTTTCCCCAAAACTCTAATCTAGCCGCTGGCAAGGGGTACAACCTTTTAAACCTAGAAGAAGGAATGAAAGAAGTACCAGGCTTAACTCATTCCTTGGCAATCACATCAGAAATAGCATCAGGAACTGGAAAAATCTCAGGAGTAACCACAGGAGGTTTATAAACAGAATTTAAACATTTACTAGACTCCTCAATATCCAAAGTAACCAACACTTCTTTTGACAAGGAACGAATATACTCAATCTTGAAAAGATAAGTAGATTTGTCAGTGTCAATGTCTGAGGTAGGATCTTCTGAATCAGAGAGATCCTCAGAGGAAGATGATATTTCAGTATGTTGTCGGTCATTAGAAATTTAATCAATTTTATGAGAAGTTTTAAAAGACCTTTTACGTTTATAAGAAGGCGGAATAGCAGACAAAGCCTTCTGTATCACATCAGCAAAATAATATTTCATATCAACAGGGATATCATGTACATTAGATGTTGAAGGAACAACAGAAACTGTACTAGTACTGATGGAAACGTTTTCTGCGTGCAAAAGCTTATCATGACAACTGTTACATACTAGAGCTGGAGATATAATCTCAGCTAATTTACAACAGATACACTTAGCTTTGGTAGAACTATGATCAGGCAGCAGGGTTCCAACAGTTGCTTCTGAGACAGAATCAGGATTGAGACATTGTGCAAAATGTAAAAGAAAAAAAAAAACCCCAACAACAACATTAAAGCAAAATGTACAATTTCCTTATATGGCAGTTTCAGGAATGGGAAAAAAGGCAAACAGTATAGTCCTCTGAGCATATAGAAGGCAAGAAGCATATAGGAAGTGGGGTGAAAAAAAATTAAACAACATTTTTTGGCGGCAAGTATGACGCAAAAGGAAGTTGAATTTTTTTTGGCGCCAACAACATCCGGAAATGATGCAAATTGCGTCATCACAGACGCAACCTTGTGCAAGGAACCCTGGCTTCAACTAACATCCGGAAATGACGAACTTGCGTCAAAGACGTACCTTCGCGCCAAAACAATTCTCGCGTCAAGAATGACGAAATAAACAGCATTTTGTGCCCTTGCGAGCCTAATTTTGCCCGTGAAAATTAAAAGAATAACAGTCAATTTGAAAGAAAAAAAAAAAAGGACTATACACCAGGTAAGATAAATAACTTCCTAAACATGCTTCCCAAACTGAAACGGACAGTCTGCAAAAGGAAATATACAGACCTGACTTATGGCAAATATAAGTAAAATACATATTTAAAACTTTATATTAATACATAAAGCACCAAACCATAGCTGAGAGTGTCTTAAATAAGCAAAACTTATTTACCTAAAGTCACCCATCCACATATAGCAGATAGCCAAACCAGTACTGTATCAGCAGAGGTAATGGTATATAAGAGTATATCGTTGATCTGAAAAGGGAGGTAGGAGATGAATCCCTACGACAGAGAACCTTTGAAAAGATTTCCCACAAGGAAAACCATAAAATCAATAGGCGATACTCTCTTCACATCCCTCTGACAAACACTGTACTCTGATAGAAATTGGTCTTCAGAATGCTTAGAAGAGATATATATATATATATATATATATATATATATATATATATATATATATATATATATATATATATATATATATATATATATATATATATATATATATATATATATATATATATATATATATATATATATATATATATATAATCTCCACTATTGAGAAGTCCAGGCTGCTGACCCAGGAGGACGGGTTTACTTACAGGAGATAGATATAGATCACAAAGAGAAAGGGTCTAGAGCAGAGCAAGGAATAAAAGGGAATCAATACACCTTCCCTATAGGTTGGTATTTCTTATATGAATACTCTAGATAACAAGGATTATGTCATAAAAAACCCTAAGAAATATAAAGTTATTATAGATCAATACAACACAGCAATGAAGTACAATGCAGAAGAATAAAGTAAAAGGCGAAAAAGTATGCACGATGGGCTGTACCATATAAAAAAATATATATAAACTGTAAATCTCTCTATGGTACAGCCCATCGTGCATACTTTTTCGCCTTTTACTTTATTCTTCTGCATTGTACTTCATTGCTGTGTTGTAGACGCACATTGTTGGTTTGTTTTTTTTGCACTTGGAGTATTGATCTATAATAACTTTATATTTCTTAGGGTTTTTTATGACATAATCCTTGTTATCTAGAGTATTCATATAAGAAATACCAACCTATAGGGAAGGTGTATTGATTCCCTTCTTTTATTCCTTGTTTTTGGTGTATGACGATACACAGCTCTGCGCTAGACCCTCTCTCTTTGTACTCTTTCTACGGGGCATTATTTGCTCTCCAATTACTGAAGGTTGGATTGCCTTCAGTAGGTGTCTTATAGCCGCATTGCTCTGGTATCATCAATACATTAAGTTTCTCACAGTTGAGCGAAAATATAATAAAATATAATATATAATATAATATACACATACACACACAGTTGTGCTCATAAGTTTACATACCCTGGCAGAATTTATGATTTCTTGGCCAAGACTGTGTTTACTCTTTAAATCATAATGACAACATTAACTACCCAAATGACCCTGACTAAAAGTTTACATACCCTGGTGATTTTGGCCTGATAACATGCACACAAGTTGACACAAAGGGGTTTGAATGGCTATTAAAGGTAACCATCCTAGTTGAACTGTATAAAACAGGAAAGGGATATAAAAAGATATCCAAGGAATTGAGAATGCAAATCAGCAGTGTTCAAACTCTAATCAAGAAGTGGGAAAATGAGGCGTTCTGTTTGATAACATACTGTATTCATCTTGCCATCAATTCTGACCAAATTTCCTGTACCTTTGTAGCTCACACATCCCCAAAACATCAGCGATCCACCTCCGTGTTTTACAGAAGGAATAGTGTACCTTTCATCATAGGCCTTGTTGACTCCTCTCCAAATGTAGCGTTTATGGTTGTGGCCAAAAAGCTCAATTTTGGTCTCATCACTCCAAATTACTTTGTGCCAGAAGGTTTGAGGTTTGTCTCTGTGCTGTTTAGCGTATTGTAAACGGATACTTTGTGGCATTTGCTAGCAATTGCTTTCTTCTGGCGACTCCACCATGCAGTCCATCTTTCTTCAAGTGCATCTTGAAACAGCCACACCACATGTCCTGTATTTCACCTGAAGTTATTTGTGGGTTTGTCTTTGCATTCCGAACTATTTTCCTGGCAGTTGTGGCTGAAATTTTAGTTGGTCTACCTGACCATGGTTTGGTTTCAACAGAACCCCTCATTTTCCATTTTCTTATTAGAGTTTGAACACTGCTGATTTGCATTCTCATTTCCTTGGATATCTTTTTATATCCCTTTCCTGTTTTATACAGTTCAACTACCTTTTCCCACAGATACTTTGACAATTCTTTTATTTTCACCATGACTCAGAATCCAGAATCGTCAGTGCAGCACTGGATGAAAGATGCAAGGGTCTGTCAGGAGTCCAGAAACTCATCATTGACCTTTTATACACACACAAATTACAAGAAAACAGATCACAGGTGAGGATGGTTACCTTTAATAGCCATTCAAACCCCTTTGTGTCAACTTGTGTGCATGTTATCAGGCCAAAATCACCAGGGTATGTAAACTATTGATCAGGGTCATTTGGGTAGTTTCTGTTGTCATGATTTAAAAAGAGTAAACACAGTTTATTGATAATAAATGGTTTCAGCCAAACACTAACCATGAGTGAAAGAAAAGTTTGTGTTATCACTCATATTCTCTGAAAAATGGCCAATAAATCATAAATTCTGCCAGGGTATGTAAACTTATGAGCACAGCTGTAAATGTAATATAATACACACACACCCCACAAAAAATGCCTGGCTCCTAGATTTTTGGGCTGGCTCCTAGATTTTGAACATATTTGTCAAGCACTGGCTTAGATACAAGCTAATCACAGTCTAGGTAAAACAATATATATTAATATAACTGTAGTGGTTATGCAAAACTGGGGAATGGGTAATAAAAGGGATTATCTATCTTTTTAGACAATAAAAATTCTGGTGTAGACTGTCCCTTTAATGATAATTTTTGCAACAAACATTAGCTCATTTAAGCTTAATATTGGCTTAAATTAATAGCCGGGCGGTACACCCAATAAATAGGCCAGTGATGGCTAACCTTGGCCCCCCTGATGTTTCGGAACTACATTTCCCATAATGCTCAACTAGACTGCAGAGTGCCTAAGCATCAATGGAAATGTAGTTTCCAAACAATAAAAAGCATGGGACCACCGGTCCCAAATAAAAAGCTTCTTTGTTCACATCTAATTAAAAAAGTTACACCAGACAGGCATAATCAGAGCAAGAAGACAAAGCAACAGATGTGTTTCGGCTCTCTGGCCGTAATCTTAGTTGCAGTTATTATTGTGTTAAGTTTATCCCAATCCCACAGTGTAGCATGGTCTCCGTGCACTTGCATGCAGGTCTCTTTGGATTGGAGCTGGAAGGAGGCGTGACAGCCTGTGTGCCCTGTTGCAGTCTGGGCATGTGTCTACGTTTAAGCCCCTCTGAAAGAGGTAATGAAGCTGTGGAAGTGCCTGGAAGGAGCGGAATCTCACCGGAAAAGTTAGAGGGTCCATATTGGATGAGCCCATTTCTTAAAAGCCGGCGGTTATGGCTGTGGATTTCATGAAGTGCATTGGTTTTGCCACTGGACAGTTGCAACGGCCTTCAAATCAGAAATTATTATTGCAGGCTGTGACTAGGGATTCCAACTGTGCTCCACAAAAATACTGAACAACCTACAGGTGACTGAGCACAGGTAGGATCACACAATGTGCCCCCAAAAGCCCTACCCTTGATACCACTGTGTATATTTTTTCACAACTGGATAGTCATCTTATGCTCAGTAGTCAGTAACACTTGTATGCAGTACTGATGTGCACCCTATGACTGCCAGGAGTACACACAGCAATCATTTAACACCCCCACGGCTGACTGTAACAAATACAATAGAAAGTGCACAATGTTCCTTCTTTTTGGATAATTTTTGTAATACATAGATGTATAGGAGACAGAGGCATTTAAGTGTCAAGTAATTTTGTACAGATTTTAATGGACAGCCTGCTAAAGAACTAGACTGTCCGGTTGAATACTGGACACCTGGTAACCCTAGCTGTGACTGGGATTTAGGGTGTTTGCAAGTTAAACCCTGTGCCTCCCCTATACCTACACTGATTTGTTTGTGCTTTATTTATTACTGAAATAGCCTCTAGGAAGAACGCTGGTATAGTTATATAACTGTTTACAGGGTAAAGAAGTCCCAACTGTATATTTATTACATGTCTAAAGCCATGAGAGTGCTAAAGTTACATGTCTCTTTAAGAGACAGGGTGCATGCAGACTGCTTATTTTCAATTGCTACTGAGCATGTCTTAAAAAAGGGATACTAAACCCACATTTTTTTCCTTCCATGATTCAGATAGAAAGTTGCATGCTCTAATTTATGCCTATTACATTTTCTTTGTTCTCTTGCAATATTCATTTAAGAAGGCATCTAAGCCAGCCAATATTTGGTTCAGAACCCTGGACAGCATTTAGCCACCAATCAGCAAGCACAACCCAGGTTGTAAACACAAAAATGGTCCGGCTTCTAAACTTACGTTATTGCTTTTTGAATAAAGATAGCAAGAGAATGAAGAAAAATTGATAATAGGAGTAAATTAGAATGTTGCTTAAAATTGCATTCTCTATCTGAATCGTGAAAGAAAAAAAAATTTGGGTTCAGTGTCCCTTTAACTTATATTTTTCAGCTGTTTACTTCTACCAAGCATAAGTTAAAACATATCTGTGCCACTTTTCCCCACTATCACTTAACTCTTAAAGAAAATTTGATGAATAAATTTGCTCATCCAAACCAAAAAGTCACAAGCACTTGAAAAACAAATGTATTTTTATTACTGCATATAAAATAAATAGTTTTGACAGTTCAAATGTTGAACATTTTATTAAAAAGGGACAGTCTACACCAGAATTGTTATTGTTTTAAAGATCCCTTTATTACCCATTCCCCAGTTTTGCATAACCAACAGTGTGACATTAATATACTTTTTACCTCTGTGATTACCTTGTATCTAAGCATCTTCTGACAGCCCCCTGATCACATGACTTTATTATCTATTGACTTGCATTTTAGCCAATTAGTGCTGTGTTGTCTCTAAAATAACTCAATGGGAGTGAGCACAATGTTATCTATATGGCCCACATAAACTAGTAGTCTCCTGTTGTGAAAAGCCAATAAAAAAATAAAATAAAAAAATAACACATGTGATAAGAGGCTCCCTGTAGTGGCTTAGAAACAGGCAGAAATTTAGAGGTTTAAATGTTATAAAGTATATAAATATAAGAATGTTGGTTGTGCAAAGCTGAGGAATGGATAATAAAGGTGCTATCTAATTAAACAATAACAATTTTGGTGTCTGCTGTCCCTTTAAATTATCTGTTCAGTTTTTTACACCTAGAATATTATTTAAAATTCAGGGGGTAAAAAGAATTAATAAGGAATTAAAAAATAAACAGCAAAGCTCTCAGATGATTCTACTTTAATGCCGTCACAGAAAGGGTTAATTAACCATGCAGCTGCAAAATAGTTTATCACAGCCAAACCACTACAGGCGAGTCTGTGACTTAGTTCAGTGAGTGCAAACGGTAAACAGAATATTCTCTAGTATGTGCTAGACCGAGAAAATGCCAAAAACGAAACGCTCAGAACAGAATCTGGCATAAACACAATCTAAACCCCCCCACAACTGTCTCTTCACTAAAGTGGTTCAGATATTATACAAAAACAAAACATAATAAATTAATATTATGAAGGGGTGGGAGTCACAGTACATGTATATGTCATTAAATATAAAAATTGCATGTTGCAAACAAATTATTATTAGAAAAAAAAAGGTTGACTATTTAAACCATGTTTGTCAACTTGTCTTGGGGTACACAATTTTGTTCTAGGATTCTAAAACTATCCTCCCAATAAAAACACAGGTGCAGCTAGTAATTAGGGGTCTTTCCAAATCCTTATTATTTGCACACATGGTTCTTTGAGGGAGTCAACGAGTTTCATTTTTCCACAAACCCATCTTCGTTTAAAAGGGCTCTCTGAGCCTATATCCCATTTTAATCTCATAATGAATTTTTACATACACACAATTTTCATAATAAAAAGCCCAAATCATTTCACAATAACTTGCATTCAAATACCAAAATGTTACTTTGCAATGATGCTTTAAAAGGGGGACTGTAAAGTCAAAATTAAATAAAACTGATAATAGAAGTCAACTGGGAAAATGTTTAAAAAATTAACTGCTCTTAATCATGATAATTTAATTTTTACTTTAACTGTCCCTTTAAATATTTTAGCCTCCGCACAGACTTATTTCACATCACCTCTTGGGGCTTTTCAAAATAGAAAATGAAACCTCTGAATGTTTTCAAACTCTTATTTACTTGTGCACTTCACAACAACACTATCAAGATTAAAGCACTTGATCTAACAAACCTTACAGGTTATGGATGAGCCTTCCAAATTCTCATTATCAAAATCCCTCATGGGTTCAAAGAGGGCTCCATCATGGATGTCTGCAGACATTTCTCCAGATGGGAGGGCAAAATCACAAAATTCCTAAAGCATAATATTAGCAACAATTACAGGAGGAAAGAGTTGTTTGTTGTACATATGTTCTGCACAATTTAAAAAATAGTAGGTAATTGACATTAAAAGTTACTCAGATGGGTACTTCTGTTTAGATATAAGGAGCAAAATTCCTAACGCGTTTCAAAGGCGTCTTACAATTACAGATAATTACACCTCTGACGAAGAAGGCTAGTATCTGAAAGACGCCTTTTAAATGCGTTAGAAAGACATTTGGCGAGATTTATGCTTCTGGGGCTGTTATTTTGATACCGTATATCCAGGGCCGGCTTATCAATGGAACCAACAGGGTCCCACGGCCCAGGCTGTACTTGAAAGGGGGCGGCGGTTCAGTCAGTGACTATAATTATTATAGACTGCCGCTTCTGCCTGCCTCTCCCCTCTGTTAGACTCAGAGGCATAAGTGTGAAACACTGTCTGTGCACTATGTATATTCCCCTCTGTCAGGCGGCATAAGTGTTAAACTGTGTGCGAGTGTCACTGTGAATATTTACACACACAATTTAGAAACAGTGACACACACACAGTTTAATTCTTATGCCGCCCGACAGAGGGGAATATACATAGTGCACAGACAGCATTTCACACTTATGCCTGGGCCGTGGGACTCACCTCACATAATAAAGAGCCAAGGGGGCAAGGGCGGGCCAGACAGACTCCAGACCAGAGGCGCTACGGCAGTTATGAGGGAGGGGAGGGGAGCGGAGATATGACGTATGTCATTGTCATATCCCTGCCCCCTCAGGTTCTGCCGCCGCGGTTCTGTCTAGTTGAGCAGTGCCTGCCTAATACACACGCACAGTGGTGGACGTAGGTGGGGAGCGCCTGCCATGGAGTCTGGACTGTTGGAACTATCACTCACTGGAACACCGAGGCGAGGAGGGGGAATCGGACTCACAGGAGAGTGACTGACTGTATCGATTCGCTGGCCTGGCTGCTGGTAAGTTTCTTCTGGAGTGGAGTGGACCATTTATGTATTAAAGTTAATAATTTTGCATTACTAATTTTAGAGAGCTTTATGTTTAACCCCTGCAAGCCCACAGGACAGGAGCCTGCTTGATATAATTGATAAAACATAATGCACAACCTCTATATACAATAACCAAGACCATCCTAAAAACATCCATACCTACAGACCAACCACCTACCACTACTGATACACACTAACCTTCAGGCACAAAATACATACCCTACCCCACATTAAAACCATACCACCTCCAAGTCTCACACATAATGCTCAAATCAACAAAACACATAGTCATTCAAATAAACTATAAAAACCATACCCAAGTATTCATACACCCAGCACAATACCCCTTAACCATACATTTGCAGGTATACACACACACATACACTACATACTCTATCCCATGCTGACCCAACCAAATATACTATTATCAACCCCACTCAACCCATCTTCCTCTCATCTCCTTACGTTATCATACAACCAATCACCTACACCAAAACAACCAATCCCCCTTACTCGCTCATCAACATACAAACCATCCAGACCCAAACCACATACTCAGGCTATAATGCCCCAACCACTACCAATCATTCCATATCCAATGATCCATCTCAATCACTCCCCAACTTCACCCTTCAAACATACAAAAACAAACCCAATCAATCATACACATGTTCATCACAAAAAACATTGGTAGTCCATGGACATGTTAAGGCCCTTCGGGTGCATTGTCTCCAGATTATAAATCCATTGCAGCTCTTTCTGTAACAGGTGTGTTGACCTATCACCACCTCTCTGGAATGCCGGTACATGGTCAATGATAATATATCGCAAATCTTGCACCCCATGTCCATTCATCACGAAGTGCCTCGCTACAGGTTGTTCTGAATCGCCATTCTTCGATCGATGATTGGCCATCCTAGTGCGAAGATCATCTTGGGTTTTACCCACGTAGAATTTGCCACATGGACAATGTAGCAAATAGACTACGTGGGTAGTGGTACACGTCACCCTATGCCGAATCCAAAACCTCTTGTTAGACCATGGATGTACAAAACTGGGACTCTGAGTCATCCCTCTGCATGTTGTACAACCACTGCAGCGAAAACAACCCATTTTCTTCGGGCTCAGCCACGTTTGCGGGTTGTAGCTATCCCTATTGTCAGGGCGTAATAATCTGTCCTTCAAAGAACTGCCTCGTCTGTAGCCAATCATTGGACTCTCCATCCCCATAAAGGGGAGTGTTTTATCAGATTTAATGATGTTCCAATTTTCTTTTAATGTAGTAGAAAACCCCACCCTTTCAGGTGCAAAGGTAGTACTAAAGACCATACGTCTAGCTGCTACTTCTCGGCTAGTCTTCACCAAGGCTTCATCTTGTGTCATATTTAATGCCTTTTGTAGAGCCTTGTTAGTGTGAGCACCCCCATAACCACGTTCCTTAAAACGGTCTCTCATCTCTTCAAGTTGTACTACCTTCTGTTGTTCATCAGTGTTGTTACGCACAACTCTTTTGAATTGTGAGCATGGGAGTGCCTTTTTTAGACTTGGTGGGTGGCAGCTGGTTACTTCCAATAAGGAATTCCTATCAGTTGGTTTTTTAAAAAGGGTGGTACAGTAACCCCTATGATCCTTGAAGATCCTCAAGTCCAAAAAATCAACAGAGTCACAATTGGATGTCATTTTGAACTGTACTCTCAAATTTACCTTGTTCAGATCTTCAAACCACTGCTCAAGTTCTCCCTGGGTACCACCCCAAATGATAAAGAGGTCATCAATATATCTCTGAAAGAATTTAACTCTCTTATCCTGAAAAAGTTCAGTCTGTACAGACTCGAAATCTGCCATGAATAAATTCGCAAAGGATGGGGCCACATTGGACCCCATCGCAGTGCCAGAGACTTGTAGGTAATAGTTTCTCTCAAACTTAAAGTAGTTACACTTCAGGCAAAAATCCAAGAGTTGGAGAATCACATCAACTGGTGGTCCAATGTAGGGGCTTTTGAGTAAATGCTTCTCAACTGCCATCATGCCCAAATCATGAGGAATAATTGTATAAAGGCTGGTCACATCCAGGGTGACCAGCACATCAGAAGGTGAAAACCTATCCCAATTTTTCAAAAGCTTGATAAGTTCAATTGAATCCAGCAAAAAGGATGGAACATTCTGCACCAGTGGTTGCAGGAGGGAGTCCACATAGGTGGCCAATGGCTGTAGAAGCGAACCCCTGGCCGAGACTATAGGTCTGCCAGGGGGATGAAGAGGGTCCTTGTGAACCTTTGGAATAGTATAGATCACTGGTCTCACCGGGAACTTAGTCACCAAATAATCATGAAGTTGTTTATCCACTGTCCCCTCAGTCAGGAGTTGCTCAATAAACCCATCAATCCTCTCTTTAAACACATTAGTCGGATCCCTCGGTAATACCTGATACGTGTTCTCATCCAGGAGTTGCATGAGGATCTCAGCCCTATAATCAGTATAATCCTGAATTACCAGGGCACCACCCTTATCAGCCTCCCTAAACACCAATTCATGGTTAGACTGTAAATTCTTAAGGGCCGATCTTTCAAGAGTAGTGAGGTTGTTCCGAACTATACTCCTGTTCATATGCTGTTCCGACATCATCCCCTCGGTCACCATTCGTGTATATGTCTTGATGCTCGAGTTGTTGCTTTTGGGGTCAAATTTCCCTTTCTTCCTTAATGGCTGGCTTATTGCTTCAGAGATACCAAAATGTTCTTTGAGATGTAATGCCCTCTGGAATTTGTAAATATCCACACTCAGGGAGAAGTCATCTGACCTAACGGTAGGCACAAATTTAAATCCTTTCTGGAGGACAGATTGTTCAGCTGTAGTCAATATGTGGGAGCTAAGATTCATTATATTATTAGTAACTTTGTTGCTCTCAGTTACTTGCGCCACTGCCGTGGAGGCCTTCCCCTGTGCCTGAAATTTGTGCCCCCCTCTCCTTGTGTGTGGCCTCTGCCTCCCAAGTTTTTTGAACGTGTTTGCATAGATTGTGTATCATTTACCACCATTGTGGTTCCCTCTACTGCTCCCTCATTGTCAGTGCTGTTATCAGAACTCTCAATCGTATTCAAGTTCCTCGGTTTAAACACTCTCATCCTCCTATGTCTTGAATAGACATTTCTCTCCTGTGGGCCCAATAGCCATCTATAGATTCTCTTCTCTTTATAATCGGTCACCACAGCTTCCCATTTGTTCTCTTTAAATTTAATCAACTCATTTTCGTAGTTGTCCAGCTGTTGCTTAAGTTTGGGAAGCCAAGAGTCACTGGTATCCTCAGTTAACTTGATGGTGTGTGTAGTTTCAAACGATCCCACTTCAGTCTCCAGATTCTTAAGTTGTTCACTCACCTCTTCTATAACAAGAAGAATCAAATCAAGTGAGCACTTGTTAAGAATGCCACACCACTTGGTACAAAAAACTGGATTATTCCTACCAATTGTGGGGACATTCTTAACCCTGAAGCCTTTAGGTATAAATAGGCGTCTGTGATATTCAGACAAATAACAGCCGTGAAGCTTTAAATCAATGACCTTCTTTTTAGAAGAAGTAGCAGCTAGACGTATGGTCTTTAGTACTACCTTTGCACCTGAAAGGGTGGGGTTTTCTACTACATTAAAAGAAAATTGGAACATCATTAAATCTGATAAAACACTCCCCTTTATGGGGATGGAGAGTCCAATGATTGGCTACAGACGAGGCAGTTCTTTGAAGGACAGATTATTATGCCCTGACAATAGGGATAGCTACAACCCGCAAACGTGGCTGAGCCCGAAGAAAATGGGTTGTTTTCGCTGCAGTGGTTGTACAACATGCAGAGGGATGACTCAGAGTCCCAGTTTTGTACATCCATGGTCTAACAAGAGGTTTTGGATTCGGCATAGGGTGAAGTGTACCACTACCCACGTAGTCTATTTGCTACATTGTCCATGTGGCAAATTCTACGTGGGTAAAACCCAAGATGATCTTCGCACTAGGATGGCCAATCATCGATCGGCCATCCGGAGTGCGATTAAGAATGGCGATTCAGAACAACCTGTAGCGAGGCACTTCGTGATGAATGGACATGGGGTGCAAGATTTGCGATATATTATCATTGACCATGTACCGGCATTCCAGAGAGGTGGTGATAGGTCAACACGCCTGTTACAGAAAGAGCTGCAATGGATTTATAATCTGGAGACAATGCACCCGAAGGGCCTTAACATGTCCATGGACTACCAATGTTTTTTGTGATGAACATGTGTATGATTGATTGGGTTTGTTTTTGTATGTTTGAAGGGTGAAGTTGGGGAGTGATTGAGATGGATCATTGGATATGGAATGATTGGTAGTGGTTGGGGCATTATAGCCTGAGTATGTGGTTTGGGTCTGGATGGTTTGTATGTTGATGAGCGAGTAAGGGGGATTGGTTGTTTTGGTGTAGGTGATTGGTTGTATGATAACGTAAGGAGATGAGAGGAAGATGGGTTGAGTGGGGTTGATAATAGTATATTTGGTTGGGTCAGCATGGGATAGAGTATGTAGTGTATGTGTGTGTGTGTATACCTGCAAATGTATGGTTAAGGGGTATTGTGCTGGGTGTATGAATACTTGGGTATGGTTTTTATAGTTTATTTGAATGACTATGTGTTTTGTTGATTTGAGCATTATGTGTGAGACTTGGAGGTGGTATGGTTTTAATGTGGGGTAGGGTATGTATTTTGTGCCTGAAGGTTAGTGTGTATCAGTAGTGGTAGGTGGTTGGTCTGTAGGTATGGATGTTTTTAGGATGGTCTTGGTTATTGTATATAGAGGTTGTGCATTATGTTTTAACTGGGGTATAGTTGCTCGGTTTAAATGCCCAATGTCAATTTGATCCTGAGTGAGGTAACAATAGGTAGTGCAGGTTCGCGCACTTGTGCCGATTATACACTATTAGTGTTTTATTACAGCATAAGATGGTGTAGTACATATAGAAGGAATATTGATATGATGTCTTATGCTTTTGTCATGAATTTACGAGATGAGTTTACGATGATGTTGGTGAGGGCTGTTTTGGATGTTTAGGGCATGTAGCTAAGTTGCGTGAGTGTGTAGCAATTTAGATTTCTAAGTTGTTGTATGTGTATTTTGTATTTGATTGTTAGTATGATTGGTAGTAGGTAAGGTGTGTATCTGTGTGTGAATGGTGCGAGTGGCATGTTCAGAGGAAGTGGGCAGGTGTATACTAGCCATTTACTAGCTCTGGGTAATGTTGTGTGGTTGCTAGGCAACAGTAGTTCTGTTCGTTTAAGGGAATGATGATGAATTTACCTGGCTTTAGGCTAAGTTATACAATGTGTAGCTATTGGTGCGCTCATTTGGACTGTTAGCTAGTTATATGAGATTATGGCTCTATGCGATTGTTATCGTAGATGTATAGGACACGGTGGTGTTATGTTACTATGGTGATGGGTTTGATAATTGCTTAATTTTGCTCTCTGCTGGGCTCCGTAGTGTGTCCGGGCATGCGCAGTTGTGTGTGCTGTACGCATTGGGAGAACAGCTGTCGGCAATTAGGCGGTGATGTGGTCTTTCATAAAAGGGTGAGTTTGTTATGTGTTCTGTTGGTCTGAGGACGGGGGCAACCCCGAAAACGTTAATCTGTGAAATAAAAGGTTATATTTGAAACGGTGAGTGCCTTCCCCGTGCTTGTTTTTCTGTTATATATATATATCTCCAATAATAAATAAGCACTCGCTGGACTTTGGCCAACTGTGTGAAAAAATATATTTACTGTAACGTTTCGGGACAACAAACAGTCCCTTCCTCTGACAAACAATACAAACTGACAAAAATTTAAAGGTGAATAGAACCCTCCCCAGATTGTTGATCCAATCAGTGCACATATTGTATAAAGACAGGAGAAACAAACCCCCTTATAGGATAATCATGTAGAAAAAAGCAACCTGATAAGCTGAAGCCAAAGTGTTAGTGGTGCAGCGTGAAATAACTAAAAGTGACTAAAAATAATAAGAAATTGTCCCCTTGCACCGCAAAAGAGAAACTGACATAGACCAACCTTGCTGAACATAAACTAATGAGACCGTTGTTCAGTTACAAAAACAACAAACCAAATCCCATCCACGAATTTCAACCAAAACATAGTGGCTCACTATGTTTTGATTGTTTGAAATTTGTGGATGGGATTTGGTTTGTTGTTTTTGTAACTGAACAACGGTCTCATTAGTTTATGTTCAGCAAGGTTGGTCTATGTCAGTTTCTTATATATATATATATATATACATACACAGTGGATATAAAAAGTCTACACACCCCTGTTAGAATGTCAGGTTTCTGTTATGTAAAAAAAATATGAGACAAAAAAATAATTTCAGAACTTTTTCCACCTTTAATGTGACCAATAAACTATGCAACTCAATTGAAAAAAAAAACCCTGAAATCTTTTAGGTGAAGGGAAGTAAAAATAAAATAAATATGGTTGCATAAGTGTGCACACCCTTATACTAATACTTTGTTGGAGCACTTTTTGATTTTATTACTGAGTCTATCAGCATGGCACATATTGACTTGGCAAGATTTGCCCACTCTTTACAAAAACACTCCAAATCTGTCAGATTGCGAGGGCATCTCCTGTGCACAGCCCTCTTCAGATCACCCCACAAATTTTCGATTGGATTCAGATCTGGCCTCTGGCTGGGCCATTCCAAAACTGTATTCTTCTTCTGGTGAAGCCATTCCTTTGTTGATTTGGATGTATGCTTTGGGTCGTTGTCATGTTTAAAGATGAAGTCCCTCTTCATGTTCAGCTTTCTAGCAGAAGCCTGAAGGTTTTATGCCAATATTGACTGGTATTTGGAACTGTTCATAATTCCCTCTACCTTGAATAAAGCCCCAGTTCCAGCTGACGAAAAACAGACCCAAAGCATGATGCTACCACCACCATGCTTCACTGTGGCTATGGTGTTCTTTTGGCGATATGCAGTTCTTTTGGTGATATGCAGTGTTGTTTTTGCGCCAAACATATCTTTTGGAATTATTGCCAAAAAGTTCAACCTTGGTTTCATCAGACCATAACACCTTTTCTCACATGCTATTGGGAGACTTCAGATGTGTTTTTGCTAAATTTAGCTGGGCTTGGCTGTTTTTCTTCATAAGGAAAGGCTTCCGTCTTGCCGTCTACCCCAAAGCCCAAACATATGAAGAATACGGGAGATTGTTGTCACCTGTACTACACAGCCAGATATTCCTGCAGCTCCTTTAATGTTGCTGTAGGCTCCCAGACCAGTTTTCTTCTCGTTATATATATATATATATATATTAGTCTTGCACAGAGGTGTGAGAATTGTCTCACTCAGGATTGGTCTCATCGGATCTAATACAACAATTCTTTGTTATGACTTTTCCTATATTTATTCTAGCTGGGTATATACACAATATCCTCTCTGAATATAGTTTAACTTTAAGTAATTACTATATCGTCCTCCTTTTGGGGCGATTATTATAATATATACTACACACTTGTTCTTACATATTTAGAAATTATAGGCCATGTCGGCTAATGGCCATTTGTGTTAACCTATTAGTTACTCATTTTTTCAAACGGTTCAGAGTAACCTGATGTCATCATTAACACATATGTAACATTATGTGGCTCATGTGATTAGGTGCTATCGAACTATACAAGATTTTCATACAACGTTATTTGTTCAAATGTTTCACACGTATAGAATTAATCACAGCCATCATAGATATGTTTTGTACCACCCCCCCCCCAAATAAAATTGCCCTCTTCGCTTAGGCAATGATAACGGAGGATTCAATAGTCCGTTTATCATGATCTGAACTATTTCTCATAGGGTATATATAATATCCCTTAACACAGCTCATCAATGTGAATGGTAATGGAATACATATGTAACATTATATGGCAATGTGTAAAAATAAACGTCGGCATAGCTTAACATAATTTTGTTACATGATAATCATGTTCTGTTATACCACTCCCTCTTTCTTACGACATAGCAGTCACGTGACAAACACCTATCCAATGATAGGAGGACACATGTGATTGGTTCACTACAGGGGTGTGTAAGATTTCTCACCCCGGACTGGTCTACAATTTGTATTTAGGCAGTGAGGCTCTCCCAATTCGAGTTAGCCTTTGAGAAAGCCTAGTTTGACGAAATGCGCATCAGGCTCAGCTACCTGACTCCATGGTCTTTTGTTAATGTAACAGGTCTTAATCTGATTTAACGATATTAGTAATATTCGTTGGCAGTTTTCATGACTCAGACAGGCCTGCATCGCTCCAGTATTGCACCTAGATAAGTTAATATGTTTGAGGTCATGTCAATCCTCTTTTTAGATCTCCCTGTGCATGTTTGGGTGCACACCTGCCTAAGTTTTATCTGCTGTTACTATATTTAATACTGAGTACAATAGAATATCTTTTTCATATCCAATAGATTACATAATGGATTTATGGTTGCTACCTAGGTATGCTAGTTCTTTCGCCGTTTAATATTTTAATCCAATTTTTATACACACCTACACTGGTATTTTCTTCTCTCTCTTAATTATATTTGTTAAATGTTAAGTTTTAATAATTAACTTGTCTTGGACAGCCTCCACTGTCATATATTTCTACTTTAGCCGTTTTTTGAGTGCTCCAATTTCCTCTCCTTATATTACGTTAGCCATTACCAGGATAGTGAGCACCCCATCATATATTATTGTTGCTGGGTTATATTACCTATATACTATATTGCCAGTTTGCTGACAGAAGATTGTAATAATTATATCTATGGCGTTTTGATAGATCTTATTATATTTTTCCCCTCATTATACCTATGACATATCTCTAAGGGCATGAAAGTTTGTTGTTGTTTTTCGCTCTCATTTTATGAATTGGAACTAAAAACTGGTTAATTTTAAAATCCTGTGAGTGATCTTCTATGTGAAGATTTATATATTGGACTTAAAGGGATAGTAAATCTCAATTTTCTTTTATGATTCAGATAGAACATACAATTTTAAACAACTTTCCAATTTAATTCTATTATCACATTTTCTTCATTCTCTGATCCATTGATGAAGGGACAGCATTGCACTATTGACTGGAAGCTGAAAATATCTAGTTAGCCAATCACAAGAGGCAAATGTGTGCAGTCACCAATTAGCAGCAGCTCCCACTAGTGTATGATATGTGCGTATTTATTTTTTAAAAGGGATAGTAAACACCAATTATTATTAAACACCAAAGATTATCTATTTAAAACAATAGATAATCCCTTTATTTACCATTCACCCATTTTGCATAACCAACACGGTTATATTAATATACTTTTTACCTCGGATTACCTTGTATCTAAGCTTCTGCTGACTGCCTCCTTATCTCGGACCTTTTGACAGACTTGCATTTCAGGCAGTTAGTGCTGACTAACTTCACATGCATGAGCACAGTGTTATCTATATGAAACACATGAACTAACGCCATCTAGCTGTGAAAAAAAAACCTGTCAAATGCATTTAGATAAGAGGCGGCCTTCAAGGGCTTAGAAATTAGCATATGAGCCTACCTAGGTTTAGCTTTCAACTAAGAATATCAATGAGAACAAAGCAAAATTTAATGATAAAAGTAAATTAGAAAGTTGTTTAAAATGACATGCCCTATCGGAATATATATATATATATCTCTATCTCCATATTAGATAGTAGCTCCTAAGCTTACATTCCTGCTTTTTAACTAAAGACACCAAGAGAATGAAGAAATTCTGATAAATAGAAGTAAATTATAAAGTTGCATGCTTTATCTGAATCGTGAAAGAAAATAAAAAAAAAAACCATTCGAACGGAAAGAGGAGAAAAAAAAAAAAAAAAAAAAGAGGAGGAGAAAAAAAGAGAGAAAGAGAGAAAGATAATTTTGTCTGTCAAATGTATTTTGTCCCCAATTGTTGGCCCCCTGGATATGTGACAGCCATCTGCCAATCACTGTCTAGATTAACTATACACTATAAAATTTTGCACATACTCAGTAGTAGCTGGTGCCTCATAACATTTGCACATTTTGATGTAATTCTTTTGGAAAGTTTTTTTTTTTTTATTATTATTTGTTTTTTAAAATTGCATGGTTTATCTGAATCATGAAACTTTAAATTTTAGTGTCCCCCCAAAAACATGCCATGCTGGGTGGCAATCCTAAATACATATAAAGTATGTTACTAACCATCTAACTTAAAAAAATCTAATAATAAAAATATCTAAAATACATGTTTTAAACACTTATTTAAAACTATTATGTTACGTTATTTTATAAGAACACATCAGCCAAGTCTTTTTACTGCAATTACTTTTCAATAGCTAGACTACAACCACCATTTACTTTACTGTAAAATTGTATTTCCTTAAAAAGGGACAGTATACACCAATTTTCATAGAATTGCATGTAATAAGACACTACTATATAGAAGAATATGCACAGATACTGATCTAAAAATCCAGTATAAAACATTTTAAAAAACTTACTTAGAAGCTCCCAGTTCATTAGGTTAGGCTGGGGCACACACTTAAAAGGGCTGGGAAAGCAGTAACATGCAGACACCCCCCCTCTCTTGCATATGAAAAGACACATTACACAACAAGGAGTCTGTAGACATCAGTATACATCTAAAATTTTGGGGCTTGGTTAGGAGTCTGAAGATCAGCAAAATGTTATTAAAAAAAAAACAAAAAAAAAAAACACAACTATACATTGTTACAACAACACTCCCAGATGGGCTATATAAAATGGATCATCTACAAAACATTTAGGCTTTGAAAATGTAGTGTACAATTCCCTTTTATGAGGAGACAATCTGGGTTTTAGTTCACAGACAACAAGGCTAAACCTGAACATAATGTTAGTATACTATACAGTGCATCATTTTGCATTTATCATCTGATCAATTCAATATTGGGTGTGCATGTAGCCTTGAGAAATCAGCAGGTGCATTTTAAGTCCTGAGAGTTAGAAATTGATCAATTTTCAGAGCTATATTACCTGAAAAGGGTCAAAATAAAATTATGGAAATATATTGCAAAATTGTTTCATTATGCATAACTAAACATTGTATATACAAATTGCAAGGTATTACTGTCCCTTTAAAATGGACTGTGTACTGTAATTTTTCTCTCCCCTTTAAATGTGTTCACAATGATACAGAAAGCAACTGTAAACACTAAAGGTGGGAGTGGTCACCCCTGCCCGTGACAGTGTGCAGACATATGCCCAGAATTTCTAATATTGTCTTGAAGGTGGTACTATCGGAAAGATGTTGATGTAATCAGTGTGATCTTGAGTCATGATGACAAATAATCAGTCTGAACAAAGCCAGTGTGTGTGTGTGTGTATATATATATATATATATATATATATATATATATATATATATATATATATATATATATATATATATATATATATATATATATCACTATAAATATGCACTCACTGGATTTAAAACACAACACTCTTTATTATGTAGTGATGTTTTGGGGCATTCACCCCTTCGTCAGACGTCTGAGGAAGGGGTGAATGCCCTGAAACCTCACTACATAATAAAGAGTATTGTGTTTTAAATCCAGTGAGTGCATATTTATAGTGCTTTATTTGAAGATTTATGCACCCTGGTCTTGGGCGAGTGGCAATGCACTATATATATTTTTTTTTTAATGATTTCTTTAAAAGCAATAAGTACTTCAGCAAATAAAAAAATGGCATTATTGAATTATTAAATGCACTCCTACCACCATAACAAACACATGCACTATGTCTGCAGTTAAACATGCAAGAAGCCCAAACTGACATGTGCCAACACAGAACAAGTTATATATCTTAAAGGAGCTTTATACTCTAAATACATTTAAGAAGCACAGTATCAGGGTTATTCCCTACCTCTAGTCACGTGTGCTGCCATGTTGTAATCTCTCTCTACATTCCAGTGCCGACATGTTTGCACATGTGCAACAACTCTTCTTCAGATACCTGCAGTGTAACCTAGGTTCCAAAATGGCAGCACCCATGATTAGAGACTATGAGCTAGCAACAAATTGAATCCATTATCTGATTGGTTGTGCATCCGTTGACCTCATGCAATAACAGCCGAGGGCAGATATGCTCCAGAGAGTTCTGTTCTCGGGTGCCGCAACCACCTCTGGGAATTGAACCATGGGTTCCACCCCCCATGACGTGATTTTAAAGGTTCTCAGACAGATCTGACTGTTATACGATGGACATTTGTCTGTCAGATTATTATCCGTTGCACACGCATTCTGTCCGAGAACCTTTAAAAGCATGTTGTGGGGGGTGGGACCCATGGTTAGGTTCCTAGAGGCAGTTGCGGCACCCAAGGCTCTCTGATTAGAACAGAATTCTCTGGAGCGTATCTGCCCTCAGCAGTTATTGCATAATCTAATTGGTCTGTGTCTCTGTGAGGTCACCGGATGCCCAAAACGGATAATGGATTAAATTTGTCGCTAGTGCCTCGTGATTAGGAGGAGGAAAATGTATTTAAATGTTCCTTTAAAAACTTTGCTCTGTCTACAATCAGGACAACCCTTTTGGTCACATAATCATAAATGAGAGGTTTTGAGAGTGAGTGAGCGAGCGTGAGTGTGTGAGAAAGAGAGAGAAAAAAGAAAAAGGGGGGTTGCTTGTAAACTGCAATACTAGGTTCTGGATTTGCACTTTCGCAAGAATAGATGTGGCTCCCAAGAGCCAAATGCTGCGAGCTGCTGCCTTCAGCAGCTAACAAAACTGCAAAATGCACATCCCTAGTACTCACTATCCCCTCCACTTTTGCACCACAAATTCTCTATAACACAGAAGACTCTGTGTTGGGATCAAGACAAGGCTTTATATACTGTGCATCCTATAGATCCTTTGATTTTACTTGCTTTTCACGGTTTTAGATCGTATATGATTTTGCTATGTTACATAAATAGATAATACAATAAAAGATGCAGAGGCATAAATTAGAAACCACAGGGCCCAGGTGCAAGAATCTAAGAAGGGCCCCCCACAAAAAAAAGTGAATTTGATACATATATTTTTTTTTACATTTAACACAGAAAAAAAAAAATTGCTGGTTCCACAAACCTACACACACACACACACACACACACACACACACAAACTCCAATGGGTAAAACAGAAAGACTAACCCCTGTAGTCAGAGACACTAGTGAAGCATCATGTCACACTCACATGATATCAGTGCAGGCAGTGGCAGGTCAACTTTTTTATATTGCAATTGCGTCCTCTGCACCCCCTGTAGTTTTGCCCCTGGTCAGAGTGTTCTGGTACATAAACCAAACACCCCCACACCCCCAAGTGGTAGATTTTTTTGTTTGTTGTTATTTTAAAAGTCAATTCCTTATTTATTTATTTCATAAATCGTGCAGTGAGGTTTAACTGGAAAATAATCTAAGCTATATATTTTGGTTTTAATATTTTTGCTGAACAAATCTCTAGTGCAGTGAGACTATGCAACAAGCATTCAAGGTAAC